>NW_027187327.1:11657447-11694080 GCF_028583685.1 Petaurus breviceps papuanus
CTTTTTCTTCCTTGTAATAGAATGATGATGCTAGTCTGAGAACAGAATGTACAGGCTGGATTTCCTTTAGTCACATCATCAAAACAGCAAAGGTGCAACAAAAAAATCCACTGTTTCAAGGATCATAGACATCTGAAAACAGATCATGGTTTGCATATTATGTATTTTTATCAATTTTACAAAAAAATCTTTCAATTAGTCTCACTCACTCACTTTCTAAAAAGAACCTTACACTCAGAGTCCACATGGTACAGTTAAAAGAATGCTGGATGTGTATTCAGGGCCTTCATTTCAAATCTCACCTGATAGATATGTGGCCTGGAAAAAAATTAATTGAATTCTGTGGTCCTGAGTTCCTTCTTTTATAAAATGTGGAGGTGGGTGGGGGGGAAGTCAAGATGGTGGAGTAGAAATATGACTTCCTAAGGGCTCCAGCTTCCACCTCCTCCAATTCATGTAAAAGGTGACTCCGAACAAACTTTGGAGCTACAGAACCCACAAAATGACACAGAGAAGCTAACCTTCCACTGAGGACAGCTCGGCAGGTGGGCAGGAAGTGGCTAGCAAAGAGCTCTGGGAGCCAACCCCTTGTCACCTTCCCCCCTCCACCTTACTGGGAAGATAAGTAATTCAATATAGGTTGTACATGTGTAGCCATGCAAAACATTTCCATAGTGAATATATTGTAAAAGACTGACTATATTTCCCTACCTACTATCCCACCTCCCACTTCTTCTATTCTCTACTTTGATCCTGTCCCTTTTCAAAAGCGGGTGCTTCCAAATTCTCTCCACCCCAGCCTGCCTTCCCTTCCATCATCCCCCCTCTCTTCCCTTTCCCCCCTACTCTGCTGTAGGGTGAGATACCCTATTTAGTGTGTATGTCATTTCCTCTCTAAGGCAAATTCAATCAGCATAAAGTTGACCCATTCCTTTCTGCCTTCCTGTTCTTCCCCTCCATTGTAACTATTTTCCCTTACCTTTTTTATATGAAATAGTATACCCCATTCTGTCTCTCCCCATCACCTCTCATTATGTTCTTCTCTCATTATGTTAATTTCACCTTTTAAGTATCATCCCTATTAAATTGGTCCTGTGCCCTCTACCTATGTATACTTGTAAATATATATATATATATACATACATATATATACATACACACACACCTTCACATATGTATTCATACACTAATATAATCAGCTATATAGACATATATGTATATATATGTCTGTGTGTATACACATATATATGTACTTTTCTATTCCCTTCAGCTATTCTCATACTGAGAAAAGTTTAATAAGTTACAATTATCATTTTGCTATGTAGGGATGTACATAGTTCAACTTTGATAACTTCCTTATGATTTCTTTTCCCGGTTTACCTTCTCATGCTTCTCTTGCTTCTTGTATCTGAATGCCAAATTTTCTATTCAACTCTTTTTTTTTCATCAAGAATATTCAAAAGTCCTCTATTCCACTGAATGAGCATATTTTCTCCCAAAACATGATACTCAGTTTTGCTGGGTAGGTGATCCTTGGTTTTAATCCCAGCTCCTTTGACCTCCAGAATATCATATTCCAGGCACTTCTATCCCTCAGTGTAGAAGCTGCCAGATCCTGTGTTATCCTGATTGTGTTTCCACAATATTCAAATTGTTTCTTCCTGGCTTATTTTAATATTTTCTCCTTGATCTGGGAACTCCAGAACCTGGTTATAATATTCCTAGGAGTTTTATTTTGGGGATCTTTTTCAGGAGGTGATCAGTGGATCCTTCAACCCTCTGCTTCTAAAACATCAGGACAATTTTCCTTGAGAATTTCTTGAAGGATAATTTCTAGGTTATTTTTTTTATCATGTCTTTCAGGTAGTGCAATAATTTTTAAATTATCTCTCCTGGATCTATGTTCCAGGCCAGTGGTTTTTTCAATGAGATATTTCCAATTGCCTTCTATTTTTTCATTTGTTTAGATCTGTTTAATAGTATCTTGATTTCTCATAAAGTCTCTAGCTTCCATTTGCTCCAATCTAATTCTGAAGGAATGATTCTCTTCAACGAGCTTTTGAGATTCTTTTTCCATTGGGCAAATTCTGCTTTTTAAGGCATTCTTCTCCTCATTGTTTGTTTGAGCTTCTTTTGCCATTTGAGTTAGTCTATTTTTTAAGATGTTATTTTCTTCAGTCAGGTTGTTGACTCTCATTTCATAATTTGTTGCTCTCTTGCATTGTTCTCATTTCTCTTCCCAATTTTTCCTCCACTTCTCTTATTTGATTTTCAAAATCCTTTATAAGCTTCTCTATGGCCTGTAAACCAGCTCGTATTTTTATTGGAAGGTTTTGGTGCAGGAGTGCTGATTTTCCTGTCATCCTCCTGTTTCATGCTTTGATCCTTTTTTTGTCCCCAAAATCAGAGGGTAAAGTTGGATTTCTCTTCTTTGTTTGCTTCCTTTGCCTGCTCATGTTGCCACAAAACTTGACTTTTGGACTTTTTGCCACAATAGGACTCTGCTACCAGACAGGAGAGCTTTATCCCAAATGCTGGGGTTTTCTCAGCTGCCAAAGGTATTAGTTGGGTGCCCTCTCTGAAGCCTCCACACACTCTGGCAAGCTGGTCACACACCACAGGACCTCTACCCTAGACTGTAATGCAGATCCAAGCAGGTTAAAGCAAGAGTGATTACCCCTCAGACTGGTCACTACATCCCCCTACAATCTGTAGACCAGGAGCTGAAGCTGCTACATGGCAGTGGCTGAATGGCTGTGGTGCCTCAGTGGCTCCTCCCGCTAGGGGATAAAGGCCAGACCACACTCCCAAACTACTGGATCCCAAAGTCCACACTGCACTGACCTCTCACTTTGTCCTTTGCATCTATTAGTTGATCATTCTGTAAACAACCACAACTGCTAGTAATCTGAAGTCACTCCAGCCAGCGGATGGTCAGGCCCACCAGGCCTGCCCTGGGGCTAAAACCTCTGGCTCAAGCAGGACTGGGCTCAGCTCTCAGAGAGCTGTGCTGGCCAATTCCTGCCAGCCTGCCAGGCTATCCTCAGTGGAAGGTTACTTCTGTGTCATTTTGTGGGTTCTGTAGCTCCAAAGTTTGTTCAGAGTCACCTTTTACATGAATTAGGTGAGGTGGAAGCTGGAGCCCCGGGGAAATCCTGTTTTTACTCTGCCATCTTGACTCTGACCCCCAATTTCAAGCATTCTTGATGAAAAAACCAGAGTTGAATAAAAAATTTGACATTCAGATCCAAGAAGCATGAGAAGGTAAATCGGGAAAAGAAATAAGGAACTTATCAAATTTGAACTATTTACATGCCTACATGGAACAACGATAACTGTAACTTATGAAACTTTTCTCAGTATAAGAATAGTTGAAGGGAATAGAAAAGTATACACATACATACAATCATATATATATATATATATATGTATGTATAGGAGGGCATATGGGAGTATGAATACATATGTGAACGTGTGTATATATGTGTACAGGTATACATAGATAGAGGTCACGGGACCAATTTAATAGGAAGGGATGATACTTAAAAGGTGAAATTAACAGGTGAGAGAGGAGTATAATGAGAGGAGATGGGAAGAAACAGAATGGGGTAAACTATCTCATATAAAAGAGGCAAGGAAAATGGTTACAATGAAGGAGAAAAATAGCAAGGCAAAAGGGAATGGGTCAACTTTAATCTCACTGAATTTGGCTTAGGGAGGTAATGAAATACACACTAAATAGGGTATCTCACCCTACAGGTGAGTAGGGTGGAAGGGGGTGATAAGGGGGATGATGGAAGGGAGGGCAGGCTGGTGGGGAGGGAAGTTTGAAGCACCCACTTTTGAAAAGGGACAGGATCAAAGTAGAGAATAGAACAAGTGGGAGGTGCGATAGGAGCGAAGAAAATATAATCAGTCTTCTACAATATATCCACTATGGAAATTTTTTACATAGCTACACATGTACAACCTGTATTGAATTGCTTATCTTCCCAGTAAAAGGGGGGGGGGTGACAAGGGAGGAAAGGAATGAATCTGGAATTCAAAGCTTTAAGATCAAATGTTTAATATATATGTACTATTATTTATATTATTTTACATATAGCTGGGAAATAAGATATACAGGCACTGGGGCATAGAGATCCACCATGCCCTACTGGAATGTTGGAGGGGATATGGGAGAAGATATGGGAGAGAGCAGATTGGAGGAGGGGATATCCAGTGGGATTGCTATTTTGGGATGGTGGGTAGGGGAAAAACAGGGAGGAAATTTGTAACTCAAAATCCTGCAGAAAGGAATGATGTAAACTAGAAGTTAATAAAGCATTTGATAAAAATAAAATAAGGAGGCTAGACTAAAAAATCTCTGCAAAGGACATTCTAATTTAGAAATTCCAAGAATCTATTGATATGTGCCATATTCAACTAATGATATTTTTGTTTGGTTGCTTTTGTTAATAGCTATAGCAAAAAAAAAAAAGAACTTTTTTATACACACAGAACAGAAAAAAGACTTTTAAATATGAAATCATGACTCTCCATTTCATAACATTGCTTTTTTAAAATAAATTATTCATGTAATTTTGAAGACTCTACTACTTGTCTATGGTTCCTTCTAAACTTCTTTCAGTTCTCTTATTTTTAAAAATGTTGCAGTGACCCTTTTTTTGTCCTCACTATTTCTAAATTTTCTTCCTCTTAGCCATCCTTCCCCTTCCCCCTGATGCTGTTAAAAACTGAGAGGAAGGAAGCATAATCAAACAGAATGAATCCACACAGTGGCCATATCCCAAAATGCGTGTCTTTCTCTGCACCTTGTGTTCATTACATACCCATTAGGAAGTGGATTACATGTTTCATATTAGGTTTTTTTGGAGATGTGGTTATTCATTGCATTGATCTGAGTCCTTAAATCTCTCAAATCTGTTTTTCTTTACGATGTTGTTATTGTATAAATTGTTCTCTTGGTTCTCCTGCTAGCTTTATTAAGTGTAAGTTCATATGATGCATGAGACTCTAAAATCATCCCTAATGCAATTTGTTGTGGTATAGAAATATCCCATTGTTCTCACAGACTACAATTTGCTCTATCATTCCCTATTTGTGTTAGAAGCAATATGAAATGCTGCTTTAGATTCTTGTTTTGTTTGTTTATTTTTTCTCCCCCCTTCTAATTCTCCCTCCAGGATCAAGAAGTGTTTTGCTTGTGACACTTCTCTCTCCTCCCTCCCCAGCATTATCTTCCCTCAACCCTCATCTGTCTTTGTCACTCATTTCCTTATTGAGTTTGCTATAATTCTACACCAAACTATCTATGTACATATGTGCTCAATTATTCTTTGTCTATTTTTAGATAAGACTTAAGCCAATTCTCTTACTCCTTCCTCCAAAATTGTATTCTTTTTTTCTTCTGCATCCAAATATGAGAAGTAGGAATTTCCCCCTTTCTTCCTCCTACCTACAGCTAATGAATTTCTTTTACTTTTTCTTCTCTTTCCCCTCTTAAAATGCTCAGAACAGAAACAATTTATACCCAACACCCCTTTTTGATTCTTATTTAATTCCCTCAACATCTTTTTTTTTATAAATCTATATCTTTTGCCTTTGGGAATATTATATTACAAGCTCTTCTCTCCTTTAACTGCCAGATCTTGTGTGATCCTGACTCTAGGTCCTTGGTAGTTGAACTCTTTTTCTAAAAAATTTAAATTTTTTTATTTTTCAAATGCTTTATTAACTTATGATTTACATCATTCATTTCTTTCAGATTTTGAGTTACAAATTTTCTCCCCGTTTTTCCGCTACCCACCGCCCCAAAATAGCAGGCCCACAGGATATCCCCTCCTCCACTCTGCTCTATCCCATATTTTCTCCAATACCCCTTTTGACTTTTCCAGTGGATCTCTATGCCCCAGTGCCTGTATATCTTATTTGCCAATTACATGTAAAATAGTATTAATTATATATACATATGAGTATTTGATTTTAAAACTTTGAATTCCAGATTTATTCCCTTCCTCCCTTGTCACCCACACTTACTGGGAAGATAAGCAGTTCAGTATAGGTTATACATGCGTGGCTAATGCAAAACAATAACATAGTAGATATATTGTAAAAGAATGACTATATTTCCCTCCCTCCTATCCCACCTGCCACTTGTTCTATTCTCTACTTTGATCCCATCTCTTTTCAAAAGTGGGTGCTTCCAATTCCCCTCCCCCCGAGCCGGCCCTCCCATCATTCCCCCTCTCATCCCCTTCCCCCCTACTCTCCTAGAGGGTGAGATACCCTATTTAGCGTGTATTTCTTTCCCTCCTCAAGCCAAATTCAATGGGAATAAGGTTGACCCATTCCCTTTTGCCCTCCTATTCGTCCCCTCCGTTGTAACCATTTTCCCTTGACTCTCCTATATGAGATAGTTTACCCCATTCTGTCTCTCCCCATATCCTCTTATTATATTCCTATCTCAGCTCTTCTTTTCACCTTTTAAGTATCATCCCTTCCTGTTAAATTGGTCCTTTGCCCTCTATCTATGTATACCTGTAAACATATATACACACATTCACATAGGTATTCATATGCCCATATGCCCTCATATATAGACATATATATGTGTGTATATAAAAATATACATATATATATGTATTTCTATTCCCTTCAACTACTGAGAAAAGTTTCATAAGTTACAATTATTGTTTTTCCATGGAAGAATGTTAATATTTCAACTTTGATAAGTTCCTTATGATTTCTTTTCCATTTACCTTCTCAAGCTTCTCTTGCTTCTTGTATCTGAATGTCAAGTTTTCTATTCAACTTTGTTTTTTTCATCAAAAATGCTTGACAGTCCTCCATTCCACTGAATGACCATATTGTCCTCTGAAACATGATACTCAGTTTTGCTGGGTAGGTGGTTTTAATCCCAGCTCCTTTGATGTCCAGAATATCATATTCCAAGCCCTTCAATCGCTCAGTGTAGAAGCTGCCAGATCCTGGGTTATCCTGATTGTGTTTCCACAATATTCAAATTGTTTCTTCCTGGCTGCTTGTAATATTCTCTCCTTAATCTGGAAATTCCGGAACCTGGCTATAATATTCCTAGGAGTTTTCTTTTTGGGATCTTTTCCATGAGGTGATCAGTGGATTCTTTCAACGTCTATTTTGTCCTCTGGTTCTAAAACATCAGGGAAGTTTTCTTTGAGAACTTCCTGGAGGATGATTTCTAGGTTCTTACTTTGATCATGTCTTTTAGGTAGTCCAATAATTTTTAAGTTATTTCTCCTGGATCTATTTTCCAGGTCAGTGGTTTTTCCCATGAGATATTTCACATTGCCTTCTATTCTTTCATTTGTTGGATCTGTTTAACAGCATCTTGATTTCTCATGAAGTCATTAGCTTTCCTTTGCTCCAATCTAATTCTGAAGGAATGATTCTCCTCAGCGAGTTTTTGAGATTCTTTTTCCATCTGAAAAATTAGGCTTTTTAAGCCATTCTTCTCCTCGTTGCCTTTTTGAGCCTCTTTTGCCATTTGAGTTAGTCTATTTTTTAAGCTGTGATTTTCTTCAGTCAGGCTGTTGACCCTCATTTCATAATTTTCTTGCATCATTCTCATTTCTCTCCCCAGTTTTTCATCCACTTATCTTATCTGCTTCTTAAGGTCCTTTATTGCCTGTAACCAGCTTGTATTTTCCTTTGAAGCTTTTGTTGCAGGAGTTCTGACTTCACTGTCTTACTCCTGTTCCATGCTTTGCTCCTTTTTGTCCCCAAAATAGGAGTGTAATGTTGGAATCTTCTGTCTGCTTTGTTTCCTTTGCCTAGTCATGTTGCCCCTCAGTCACTTGACCCCTGGTCTTTTTGCCACAGGAGGACTATGCCACCAGTCAGGGCAATTTTCATCCCAAATGCTGGGGTTTTCTCAGCTGCCAGAGGTATTAGATGGGTGCCCTCTCTGAGCTCTCCACATGCTCTGGCAAACTGGACACACCCCCCCAGGCCCTCCACCCTAGACTGCAATCCAGTTCCAAGCAGGTTAAAGCAAGAGTGATTACCCCTCAGAGTGATTGTTTGGTCCCCCTACACTCTGCAGGCCAGGAGCTGAAGCTGCCACGTGGCTCTGGCTGGCTGTGTTGCTATCTCAGCAGCTTCTCACCCCGGGAGCAAAAGTCACACACTCCCACTTACTGGGTCCCAAAGTGCAGACTACACTGACCTCTCTCTTTGTCCTTCATGTCTGTGTGTTGATAAATATGGAAAAGGCCACAGCTGCTGCTGATCTGGAGTCCCTCCTGCTGGCAGCTAGTCAGGCCTGCCCTGGGGCTAAAGCCTGGGAGTGGGGCTGGGCTTGGCTCCCAGAGCACTGCAGGGCTGTTCTCAGCAGAAGGTTAGCTACTCTGTGTCATTTTGTGGATTCTGCAGCTCCAAAGTTCATTTAGCGTCCCCTTTTTATGGATTGGGGAAGGTGGAAGCTGGAGCAGAGGGGAGGTCCTGCCTGCTTCTATTCTGCCATCTTGACTCCGCCCCCCCCCAATATCTTTTGAAAACATTAATTTACTGAAGGGACACAACTCTGCTCCCCAACCAGATTCTAGCATTATGCTATATATCCTTATATAGCTTCTTCCGATACTCAAATACATTTATTTTTTAGGTTTTTCTGGATTCACGTTTCTATACCAAAGTTCCTACTCAGCTCTGGGATTTTCATCAAATGTCAATGTCAATTTTTTTTCCTTTGTAGGATAGAAGCTTTGTAGAGTAACATATTTAGTTGTCAGCTTTTCTCTTTTGCTCTTTAGAATACTGTATTCCTGGGCAGCTAGGTGATACAGTATATAGAGCATCGGCCCTGGTAGATGATAGATAGATGATAGATAGATAGATAGATAGATAGATAGATAGATAGATAGATAGATAGATAAATGGATAGATAAATAGATAGATAGACAGACAGACAAATGGAGGGATGGATGGATGGATGGATGGATGGATGGAGAGACAGAGAGACAGAGAGAGAGAGAGAGAGAGAGAGAGAGAGAGAGTATTCCAAAGTTTCTTGTTATTTAGAAGAGAAGTTGCCAAATCTCATGCATTCCCCCTTGAGGAATTGAAATGCTACATTCTGAATGCTTGTAGAATTTTTTCTTTGACATGAAAACTCTGAATATTAGCAATGACAATCCTGAGAAATTTCTTTTGGGAAGTTTTTGGGTGAGGTAATTATTGGATTCCTTCCATCTTCACTTATTTCTGGTAGTAATAGGTCTGCATTCTTTTCATTTATGATTTCTTCTTCTTTAAATCATAGTTTTCAATGAGTCCAGTGGTTTTTAAGTTATCTTTCCTTGAAGAGATCCCCATGTCAGTTGCTTTTTATATGAATTAATAAATATGTATTAAGTACCTACTATGTACCAGGTACTGTGCTAAGTGCTGAAATATTTTACATGTTTTATTTTGCTCAATCTTTTTATTTTATTCTAACATTTCTTCCTGTCTCATGAAGTCATTAGTTTCAGCTTGGTCTGTTCTAGTTTTCAGAGATTCCATTTCTTGGGTAAGGTTTACAACTTTCTTTTCTAAGTTATTTATATTCTTTCCATTTCTATCTTCTAAAGATTTTATTTCATTTTTTTAATCTTTTGGTTATTTCTTCTAATTATTCATACAGTCCTTATAGAAAATCAATTGCTTTCATTTAAGCCTTCACTTTGTTATTTTTTACTTACTTCTTCTTTTAGAGGATCTCTAGATATGCAATAATCTTCTTTATACCAAAAAGTGTTTCCTTTGGTTTACTCAGCTATTCAACCTTAGTTCCTGAGTCTGAGCTTGGTGCCAGGTCCAGATTCGGCCCCTGTTGCACTTTTGGATGGATTGGTCAACTGTGCTTTCTCTCACCTAGTATTCCCTTGGTTTCTCCACTGATTTTCAACCCCTAGGATTTGATCCCCTATATATTTGAAGTTCAGAATTGTTCAGCCTTCAAGGCCCTGGTGTTTTTCCCCAGGGGAAGGAAACAGACATTTATTAAGTACCTACTGTGTGCCAGGCATTGTGCTAATCACTTTGAAAATATTATCTCATTTGATCCTGACAACAACCCTGCAAGGGAGCCGCTATTAGTATCATGCCCATTTCATTGTTGAGAAGACCAGGGCAGATACAGGTTAAGCAACTTGCCCAGACTACACAGCTAATAAGTGTCTGAAGCTGGATTTTGAAGGTTCTTCCTGACTCTAGGCCCAGAACTCTATCTACTGTGCCACCTAGCTACCTGGCTAGGGTTTTTGAGGTCACCACCCTAGGGCTTTCTGATAACCTTTCATCTTTCTTCAGTGGAACTCTTCACTCTTGCTGCCTCTAGACACAGTCCTGCATGCTACATATGTATTTGGCTCATCTAAGCAACCCTGGAACACATCTCTATGTAGACACTGGCTTTGCTAGTGGGCACCTATTTCTGTGAGCCTCTGTCTGACTTTATGTGCAGTTCAAGGGTGAAAGAAGTCACTTAATGGAGTTTGTCACTATATTTCTTGGTCATTATTCAGTCTGAGGTAAACTTCAGGATTTCGATGAAGTAGTTATGTTGGATATGCTGGTCTTCTTCCCATTCAAGCAGCTACTATGACTGGAAGCCCCCATATAGATGGTTTCTTACTGTTCCTGTATTCAGTCACTTCCCATTCTAATCTCATCCATTTTACATACCATTTTCAGACTAATTTCATCACATCATCTCAAACTCAAAAACTTCTAATGGCATCCAACTGCTTACAAATTTCTCATTCTGACTTCTAAAATCCTCCAAAATCTGTTCCTCTACTGTTTAATGCAATCTTTTCTCCCATACTTTCCAACATATGCTTCAATCTTCAACTTAGACAATTTTTCTTACATACTCCAAATGCTTATTGACACCTCAAAGTCTTCGCTCCCATACCACCTGAAATACCCTTCCATCTCTACTCTGCATATCAAAATCTTACCCTTTCTTTATAGTGTATTCAAAATCTACCTTGTCCTTGAGTCCTGCCCTAACCCTGCAGTTCCCACTGTTCTTTCCTTTCTGACTTCCTTTCCTATAGTCTTATATTTCATTTTAGTGCCTGAAAAAATAGTGTATTGCCTGGTTATTTGAGGAGGAATAAAGAAACAGAGGACTGTGATACATGAAGCACATTACATGTAGATATGATATGCGTCAAGCCTTTTCCTAACAGTCATCATGGCTAAAATCAATCTCACCCTTTGGTCACTACCTGTACTCTTTAAGAAGCTGATGTCTAACATAGACATGACTGGACTAGCTGGCCCCATATTCAGACACTGTATGTCTAATTAATAATGGTTGATATTGATTTAATACATTAACATTCATAATACAACTAGTAAATATTGAACAAAGGGCACAAACCAGGTTCTTCTTTACTGAAGTCTTTCGTTCTTTACCCTACTTCCTGCTTCCAAGTGACTTTAATTATAATTCTCAAACTAAATGGAATGCAAACTCAGAATGATTAAACAGTGTGGTATAGAAGCCAAAAAAAAGCAGTGTTGACCTGAGTTAAAAGCAGCAGAGCTTCCAAGAATAAAGAGTTGATTGTCCCACTGTATTCTGTCCTGGTAAGATCACATCTGTAGTATTGTATTCATTTTAGAGTACCACATTTTAGAAAGGACACTAATAAGTTGGAGAGCACCTCAGAGAAGAAAAACTACAATGGTGGATAGTTTTGTGTCCATAGTTTATGAAAAAAAAAATACTTGAAAGAACTAAAAAGGTTTTAGCATACAGAGGAAAAGGCTTAGGGGCCTCAGATGGGAGTAAATATAACAACAGCTATATTCAAATACTTGAAAAACTGTCATTCAGAAGAGGAATTAAGCTTGTTATATTTGGCTCCAAAACCAGAACCAGGAGCCATGGGTCACAAAGAGGAAAATTAGGGCTTGATATAAGCAAAAGTTTTCCAATAATTAAAGCTAAACACAAGTGGAATATGTGTGTCTCTATGACAGGAACCAAGCTTCCACTTTCCCACCTCAGATTCTAAACCAGTCAGACTCTGCTCAGGCCATTATATTCACTTTTCTCCTCACCAGAAATATGGACCTAAGAGCTATCTTGGGTTCTAATAGGTGAATTTTCCCATTATTTTGCCCAAAACCACTCCATTCGCCTCCCTGGCGGCCAGCTCCAAACTATGTCCTTTTTTTCACTTTTAAGTATTGTATCCCCCAACCATTAGAATAAAAGTTCTTGAAAGGCAGAGATTGTCTTGTTTGCTTCTATTTGCATCCTTAGCAATGAACATAGTAAAATGTAAAATGTATAATAAAAATAGTAAAAATATGATCAAAGCAAAATGTAAGCTTTCAATAGATGTTTTATCTATCTATCTACCTATCTATGTTTATGTATCACAAAATTAGCTAGAAGGTATATAGAATACAAGATCACACACCATTTACTATTTGTTGTTTATTAAGAGAGTAGGTATTTGATTCTGTAGAGCAAAAGAGTGTCTGTAGAAGCACTGTGTATCAAGGTAAATGGGTCCAAAGTTTATTAACCTGGAAGCTTAATATTGTCAATCCA
Organism: Petaurus breviceps papuanus; assembly: GCF_028583685.1. Taxonomy (NCBI): domain Eukaryota; kingdom Metazoa; phylum Chordata; class Mammalia; order Diprotodontia; family Petauridae; genus Petaurus; species Petaurus breviceps. The sequence goes on from NW_027187327.1 coordinate 11,670,046, forward strand.
TGATGATGGACACAAGGATAAAGTGTTTTACCTTCAAAGTTTTTGACTGACAAGTTGATGTCTTACAAAATTAAATTAGGATATCATTTAGTTAACACTTGGATCTACTTTTTATACACTTCTACTTCTACTTTCACCTTTACATTTGTTCAACAATTAAGATAGGTCTTTTCATGTCAAACAAGTAGGAATGGCTAAGTGAAAATCCAAATTCAATGAACTTAGGTCATATGGAAATCTGAGCAGAAAAAAAATAAACTATTTTCATGGAGTTTGTTTCTTAAAATACTATTTTATTTCTGCTGTACCAAGGTGCATCCTAATGTACAAAATGTGTGGAATCAATCAGAAATACTTTCAGAACTATTCACATTTTTGTAATTGCCACAAATATCTAGAGAGCATAGGAATAAATGGAATCTTCCTTAAAATGATAGGTAGCTAAAACCATCAGCAAGCATTATATGTAATGGAGATAAGTTAGAAGCATTTCCAGTAAGACTGGGCATGAAACAAGGATGTCCGTTTTCACCACTGTTATTCAATATTGTACTAGAAATGTTAACATTAGCAATAAGAGAAGAAAAAGAAATTGAAGGAATTAGAATAGGCAAAGAAGAAACAGAGCTATCACTCTTTGCAGATATGATGACATACCTAGAGAATACACTAAAAATTATTTGAAAAAACAAACAACTTTAGCAATGTTGTAGGATATAAAATAAACCCACACAAATCATTGGCACTTCTATATATTACTAATAAAAGCCAACAGCAAGAGATAGAAAGAAAAATTCCATTTAAAGCTACTGTAGACATTATAAAATATTTGGGAGTCTATCTGCCAAAACAAAACCAGGAACTATGTAACACAATTACAAAATACTTTTCACATAAATTAAGTCAGATCTAAATAGTTGGGAAAATATCAGTTCCTCATGGGTAGGCCAAACTAAGATAATAAAAATGACAATTCTACTAAATTAATTTACTTATTCAGTGCCATACCAATCAAACTACCAAAAAACCCCACTATTTTATAGAGCTAGAAAAAATAATAATACAGTTCATCTGGAATAACAAAAGGTCCAGAATGTCAAGCAAATCAATGAAAAAAAATGCAACTGAAGATGGCCCAACCATACTAGACCTTAAATTGTATTATTAAGCAGCAATCATCAAAACTACTTGGTACCGGCTAAGAAATAAAGTGGTGGATCAGTGGAATACTTTAGGTGCACAAGACACAGTAGTCAATTACTATAGTAATCTACTGTGTGATAAGCCCAAAGACTCCACTAGTTAACAAAAATTGCTGGGAAAAATGGAAAAGAATATGGCAGAAACTATGCATAGATCAATATCTTATATCATATTCCTTAGTTAAAGTCAAAATGGGTACATCATTTAGATATAAAGGCTGATACTATAAACAAATGAGCAGAGCAAGGAATAATTAACCTGTCAGATCTATGGAGAAGTAAAGAATTTATGACCAAACAAGAGAGGAAGAACATGATAAAATGCAAAATAGACTATTTTGATTACATGAAATTGAAAAGGTTTTGCACAAAGCCAATGCAACCAAGATAAGAAGTGAAGCAGAAATCTGGGAAACAATTTTTACAGCCGGTGTCTCTGATAAAGGCTTCATTTCTAAAATAGAGAACTGAGTCAAATTTATAAGACTGCAAATCATTCTCCAATTGAAAAAAAATGGTCAGAGTTTTTAGATGAAGAAATTAAAATTATCTATAATCACCTAAAAAATGTTCTAAGTCACTATGGATTAGAGAAGTGTAAATCAAAACAACTCTGAGGTACCACATCACATCTATCAGATTAGCTAACATTACAAAACAGGAAAATGATAAATGTTGGAGAAGATGTAGGAAAATTGGAACACTAATGCATTGTTGGTGGAATTGTGAACTGATCTAACCTTTCTGGAGAGAAACTTGGAACAATGACCAAAGGGCTATAAAGCTGTACACACCCTTTAACCCAGCTTCTAGGTCTATATCTCAAAGAGACCATAAAAATGGGAGAAGGACCCACATATACAAAAATATTTATAGCAGCTCTTTTTTGGTGGCCAAGAATTGGAAATTAAGGGGATGCCAATCACTTGAGGAATAGCTGAACAAGTTGTGGTATATATATATGGTCAAATACTATTGTGCTATAAGAAATGATGAGCAAGCAGACTTTAGAAAAACCTGGAAAATCTTGAATGAACTGACACTAAGTGAAGTGAGTACAACCAGGAGAACATTGTACACAGTAACAGCCACATTGTGCAATGATTAACTTTCATAGACTTGATTCTTTTCACCAATGTAAGGATCTAAGACAACTCTAAAAGACTCATGATGGGAAATGCTATACATATCTAGAGAAAGAACTATGGAGTCTGAATGCAGATCAAAACATACTATTTGCTCTCTTTTGTGTTGTTGTTTTGATTTGTTTCTTCTTTCTCGTGGTTTCTCCCATTGGTTCTAATTCTTCTTTACAACATGACTAATGTGAAAATATGTTTAATATGAAAATATATGTAATCAGATTGCTTGCTGTCTTGGGTAAGGGTAGGCAATGGGGAGAAAATTTAGAACTCAAAAGCTTATGGAAGTGAATGTTGAAAACTAAAAATAAATATTTTTTAAATATATTGAGTCTGAAGAAATTGATAGAAGAAATTGCTCTGATGTCCTCATAACCTGTTCATAGAATCTAAGAGTGGGAAAAGACTTCAAAGCATATCTGTCCCAGCCCCCTACCCACAATAGAAATTCCCTCTATAGCATTTCTGTCAGGCATTCAGCCTCAGCGTGCACAACTCCAATGATGGGGAACTGATAACTGATGGAGCCCCATTCTATTTTAGAATAGTTCTAATTCCAGGAAAGTTTTCCTCATATTGCACTGAAGAAAGTGGCATTTTTTGTGGAAGACTTTCATTATACTAATAATCCACAGTGAAAAAAACACAGAATTTAAACTTTGTCATTGAGCCATATTCATTTTGGGGGCCACTTAAGAAACTTAATCCGCTCTACATCATTTCTCTGTTTCAGCACCAAGCAAAGATCTTTTGGAAATGTTCCCAAAGTGTTGAGAAATATTTCCCTGGACCAGAATTGTTTGCACCCAAAGCCTAAAACTGGAAAGGGAAAGAAACCCATAAAAGAAACAGTGGATTTTAGGTGCTTTGCAAACCATTTCCCTCCCTCCTTTTCTACTACTCTCTCCTTTCTTCCAACATCAAAAGATATGTTGGAACTTCATCTTTTACCAAACAGGGAGACCTTCTTGATTGAGTAGCCCTCCCTGCTGCTGCTACTGTCCTGCATTAAATCCACTGACACCATTCCTTTTCCACTGATTTTATTTTTTAGGAATTTGTAACTGATTTGTATATGGAGTCATGCTGTGGAAGTGACATTGTATTGGGAGATAAAAGATTTGATTTTTCATCCCAATTCTGTTACTTACTGTCTGTGTGTTTGAGGAAGTCATTTTGCCTTTGGGCCTTTATTATCTCATTCAGAGATTATGTATATATGTGGGAGGGAGGATATCAGAGAGATGTTGGAGTGTTGATCAAAGGCAACTTATAACTTTCATAACTTATGGTTCTAAGTAGCAAAATAAAAATGATGAAAGTGAAAATGAAATAGAGGACAAGATACTCCAGTAATATGGTCATTGGCCTTTCTCTGTTTACCTAGGTCCCTGAGTTGACATGTCTTTAAAGCTTCAGTATTTCAGCTAACTTTTCCATCTGTCCCTCTAACTTTTTATCTAAAATGGCTCTTGAATTGTTCTCTGTTTTGTATTATTTAACTTATTGGCCTCTTTCCACTTTTACTAATAATATTCAGTCACAGGAAGGCATATCTATCTCTGTATATAATATCTATCTATCTGTCTGTCTGTCTGTCTATCTATCTATCTAATCTAATCATTTTGGAGAGCAATCTAGAATTATGCCCAAGGACTTAGAAAACTCTGTATACTCTTTGACCCAGCAATATCACTATTAGGTCTCTTTCCCAAGGTGATCAGGAAAAAAGGAAAATAGCTTACATGTTCTAAAATACTTAAACCAGCTCACTTTGCTATGGCAAAAAAAAAACTGGAAATTGAGTGGTTGTCTATCAATTGGACCATAGTGGAACAATTTGTGCCATATGATTGTGATGGGCCACAAGAAATGATGAGCTGGTTGATCTTAGGGCAACATGGAAAGACCTGCATAAAATAATGAAGAGCAAAATGAGCAGAACCAAGAACATTGTACACAGTAACAGCAACATTGTTCTAAGAACAACTTTGAACAACTAGGTCATTTTGAGTATTATAAATACTCAAATCAACTACAAAGAACATATGAGGGAAGATGAGAGCCCCCTCCAAAGAAAGAAATTATATATACATATATGTAAATATAAAATAAATATTATATACACACACATACACATACACACATATCTACATCTGTAGATGTAGATATGTGTGCATACAGACCCATACATATCTGTGTCTAATGGTGGCCTTCTCTAGTGCAAGATGGATAGGGAAGAAGAAAAAAAAGCAAAAAGTGCAAAAAGAGAACAAAAGAAAACTTAAAGGAAGCAAAGAAAATCAGGGTAGCTTTGAAAATGATATGTAATGTTTACTACATTGTTTCTTTTTTAAGTCAACTGTGAAATAAGGATTCATAGCTTCACATTGAAAGCTCTTTTGTGTTGTCCTATCTACATCAAAAAGTTTTGAGTTTGGGGGTTGGGAGGTGGTTTGGGTCTTTTTGTATTTAAGTTCAAACTAAATTAAAAAATATTTAAAACCTAGAAAAAATAAGGAAGAACAAGCAGAGCATCTCCTAAACAACTGTTTTTTTTTTTTAAGCAATCAGGGTTAAGTAACTTGCTCAAGGTTACACGGCCAGGTGTTTCTGGGTGAGTGCTAAGTGTCTGAGCCCAGGATTCGATCTCCAGGTCATCCCAACACTGGAGCCAGTGCTCTTACTCGCTGTGCTACCTGGCCGCCCCAAACAAACCATTTTCTTTTTTTTAATTTTTTTTGAGGGCAATTGGGGTTAAGTGACTTGCCCAAGGTCACACGGCTAGTTTTTGTGTTAAATGTCTGAGGTCAGATTTGAACTCAGGTCCTCCTGACTGCAGCATTGGTGCTCTATTCACTGTGCCACCTAGCCATGCCTGTTTTTTTTTTAAAGAAGAAATTTCATGTTCTTTATTTACAATCTCTTCAAATTTAACTCAGCAGCATTTTAAAGGTATAGCATAGTAAAGGTAAAGGGTTCACAACTGATTTGAAAAAAATGCTGCATAAAAGTTTCCCCAAGTCACAATAATTGAAGGGTAAGAATTTATAAAAATACAACTTGGAAAAACTCAATATTGACTTTTAATCCATGTCTTTGTCCAGATCTTACTCTGCAGCATCCTTTTCTTCTTGTTGTTTCTTCCGAAATTTGGCCATCAACAGCATTTTGAGGTTGGATGGATTTGCAGCATCTTCTGGAAAGACATAATTATGATACTCTTTTCAGTCAGCATCAGGCCCATCTTCTGCCTGTACTTTTCTTCTCTTCTTAACTTTCTCTGGTATTAATTTATTCACTCTCCTTTTATGAGATGATTCTGTTCCAAATTCATCTTCAGAGTTTCACCGGTGTTCTTGTGACATGAGTCTTTCTTCATTCACTTCACAGTTTCTCCTAGTTTTGTTTGCCTCTTCATAAATTGTTTGCAGTTAGAAAAACATTCTTCATTTCCTGCAGACTGCTCAAGTTGGGCAAAACTGATCCATACATTGACACTCTGTGTTTCTTACGGCAATCTCCAGTAAACACTTCTTGTTTTGTTGTTGTCTTCAGATTTTTCTTGTTCAATTTCAAAATCAGTGCAGGATTTCCAAATCACTGCTGGCATGTTTAAGTATGACTAGCTAATGGCCAACTCATACATTATCCAGGCTCTCAAAATATCTCCAAGATTTGTTTCTAACTCAGCAAATTTGACCTATGATGTTCAATTTTCTGTACAAACTCCAGGAATTTTTCATAAAGTTTCCAATATTGGTCAAATTCTCAAAGCTACAGAGCCAACTCAATGTGGATTTTCAGCAATATGCTTTTGGGACACTTCCCAATAGAAGTTCCCAAAGCTCTTCCAGTATATGTCTTATTTCAAATTTGACAGAGAGTATCCATATTTTGGCAAATGTAAATTATTTTTGAGGAATTAATTCCAAACAAGCTTGATATAACTTCCTGGTTCTCTCTGGATCCATTGCCTTCAACTCTTCATAGACTTCATGGTAGATATAGATAGATAGATAGATAGATAGATAGATAGATAGATAGATAGATAGATAGATAGATAGATAGATAGATAGATAGACAGACAGACAGACAGACAGACAGACAGACAGACATTCCAGTGTCTCTTCTCTTGGACTGGTGGCACTTTTGCCAATGACATATACTTCTTGCAGTGTTTGGTTCCACTTTACTTTCCATCTATTGCAAATAATCAAAACAGGCATCATAATTCTGTGAATTATTCGTCATTTCTCATCTCTCTTCATACTGGAATTTGCCATTTGCCCACAACAGTGTCTTCCACACCCCCCTATCCAGTTCAAAGATTGTGTAATATTTAAAGAGCTATTGGGCTTTCTGCTTCAAAATCGTTTCCAGGATATATTTGTAGAACATTCATACCCTTTCAAATTCTTTCTTATTTTCTTCAAACTTTGCAAAGGTCACATTGAGATGTTTATTCAGACACTTATCTTCAAAATATTCCACAGATATTTCATACATTTTCTCACAGGAGCAAAGTAGTCATTATAAGGACCCCATACACCAAGACCACTCTTCTCTTTTCTTACGATTAGGAGACACCTTGTTTTCTAGAGGTAAGGCCCAGCAAGCAAGCTGTGTCCTGAGCTTGGCATAACAGCAGTCCTTTGCACACACCCTCTGGATGAACTTTGTTACTGTTAAACCACAGAACTGGCTCAAATAAGCCCCAGGCAGTCCTTGGTGTTGGGCAAGCACCTGCAGGAACCACATCTTGGTCATGAGGCCCTGCTATGAATATATTTCTTGTCACTGGGCAAACTTGTCATGTTGTTTTCATTACACTCTACTTCCTTAATTCTTTGTCTTGCCACCTCTATGTGTGTGTATATATACATTATACATACATACACACAGAGATATATGCATACATACATATATGTACACACATGGATATATACACACATATACAAATGTATACGTATATGTTTGCATTGTGTATATATATATGTATATTTCAAGGTTTAGTCTCTCTGCCTTGGGTGTCCAGTTCACATATCTAGTTTTCCCTCCTTCAATGGAATAAAGATTTTTTACATAAAACCTTTGTGAGCAATTTGGTACTTTATTTTTCAAAGTTAACAGTATTGGTGTCAGAAGTGGAATTGGAAACAGGAGATCCTCCTGTTCTCTCCAGTACAACTCAAGCTATGCTACTCATAGGGGCCTTTTATGACCCACTCAATTCACAACTTTGTGAGTGCTAGTGAGTGATTTTTCCTTCTCCAATTCCTGAGATAGAGCTCTACTCTTTTAGAGGATTTAAATCTTGATGTCATGACTGAAATCTTGGTGTCACAACTGAAGAGAGGATCCTTCTCTTCTTGGTGAGGTCTCTCTGGCTCTTTGAAATAGGTAACTCTGTGTTTGTTTCCTTCAGTTGAAATTTGGGGATCTAAGAATGAACCTCCAAAAAACACAGCTGCAGGGCATACACATTTAGTCCATGGACTAGATAACTTGCAGATTTCTTAACAATTGGAATAATTTGACTAAAGAAAATCCCCAACATTGTTGGCCAAGATGGGGCACATTTGACCAAGACAAAATTAACTTTTTTAAGAAAATCGTTAGATCAGGCAGTAAAGAAAACTATGTCTCCTGAGTGGGACACCTTTAATAAGTGACAGCTTGAAACAACTAAAGGGGAAGCTGAAAGTAACCTGGCTTTGATTAAAGAGTGAGTAAAATAAAGTTGGAGAAATGGAAGGCGGAAGACTGCTTCCACTCATTGAAATCAGATGTCCAGTCAATTAATAGAAAACCTCAAGCAAGAGATCTGAGACCTGAAAGCCTGCCAGATGGCTAGTCCATCCCCTTCTCCTAGTCTTTCGCTTCAAATTGCACTGGTCTTTGAGTGCCCCTTTAAGGTGAAAAAGGATATAGTTATCAGGTCAGGCAAGGATGGTAAAGACTTTTTTACTGAACCCACATGCTTCTATACTCCTTGGACTGAGGCTGAGCTTAGAAGTATTGTTAAGGAATTACCACAAGCTAGACAAGACCCATTGCCTTATAAGTGGGAGTTCCAGGTCATTCTCTCTACCTACAGCCCTGGACTTTCTGACCTGTATCAATTGGTCCAAACTCTTGTGGGGCCTGGATGCAAATCACTGACTGAGGACTTCCATTCAGGGGTGCACCAATCATCAGGCTTTCAAATATTCCCAAGAGGTTGTGCAAAAATCTCCTTAATGCCATTTCTGAAGCCTTCCCTAACCCTGAAGACTGGGGAAAGGTCAAAATATGCTGCCAGGAGCTGGGGGAAAGCATCAATAAATTTTATGATCACTTCCTCTATTCTTTTGATGCACGATTGAGGCTGTGACACCATGATCCTGATAGTCACCTCACATTTAACTGCATCTTAATTGATGGATTCCAAAAAGAACTTGCGGGTTTAGTTAAAAGAAATATGATAGACTGGCAGACAAAAGAGACCAATGTCATTATGAATGCAGCTGACTGGTACCAATTCACACTGTCTTCTGAGACAAACAAATGGTCTGATAAAATCATGAGCCTTCAGATTAATCAGCCTCAGAGGCAGGAGATTAGCATTCACCACTCATGCCAAGAAGGAGGAATGAACAAAAGGAACCCAGATCCCACTTGTTTTTACTGCAAATCTGGGCACCGGAAGAGCAGCTGTCCTCCAAAGAAAGTTTAATCATGCTCCTATGCCTCCCTCAGTCACTCCACCCTACCAAAGAACCCAAACTGGAATGAACAATGATGGGACCCTAAGTAAAGAGTGTCTTTCCCAGCTATAGAATCCCTTTCTGTCACCTCATCCCATCAGATGTGTTTCTGGGACAAGTATCAATATTGAGGCACTAGTAGATACTAAAGCAAGCCTTTCCATCTTGTAGTGCTCCACATTCCACCATTCCCTTCCTTGAAGTGAAAAGGTTATGAATGTTGTAGGGCGTTCCAATGCTCCTCACATTATCCTTCTGAACCATCCCCTTTTTCTCTCAGTGCATTACCAGATAAGCACCCTTTCCTCCTTTGCACTAACAGCCTTGCCCACCTTGTTGGCTATGATTATTTTTTGCCACATACCATGCCTTGACCATCCAACTTCCCCATGCTCCCTTTTCTTTCCCCTCATTTGCTCCCTACTTATCCCCAGTTGCCCACTAGTTTCCCTTGATTCAATCCCTCCCAAAATTTAGACAGTCTCACTCATTCATGTTGGGTGGGTTGTAGCATACCCCTAAATAAATTCACAGTGATCCCTCCAAGCCCCTCCCTTTCATTTGGCAATACTTTCTCAGTTATGAAGCCATTGAGGGGATACCTAGTCTTTGATCCAAGCCTATCTGGAAGAATGGTTCATCACCCCCTGCACAAGCCCTTATTTCCTGTTTGAAAGCCCTGTGGCTGGGGATGGATACTGTTCAGGACCTGCATGCTGTCAACACTACTATCCCACCTTCCACCTCTCACTTTTCTGTTATTGACTCGTGTAGTGCCTTTTTCTCTGTCCCAGGAGATCCTTCCTCCCAGTTTTTATTTTCATTCACTTGGGGCAGATCACAATATACTTGGATTGTCCTCTCCCAGGATTATACCAACAGTCCCACATGTTTCTCTCAAATTTTGCAATGCAGCCTCTCTACCCTTGAGGTCCCATGCTCCTCAATCCTCCTCCAGTATGTTGATGATCTTATCCCTTTCTCCCCCTCCACCAATTCCTGTTTGACTCACACTGACTATCTCCTTACTCATTTATCCCTTAAGGGTCATAAGGCATTCAAGGAATATCTACAATTTTGTAATACATTTGCTACTTACTCCTGTGTACTTACACCTCAGGACATCGTTTTAGACTCCTCTCACATTGCCACCATCCTAAAGTTCCCCACTGCCAGTGTTAACTGCCAGCTCCCCACTGTCTTGGGCTGGCCAGCTACTGCCACTTTTGGATCCCTCCTTCTCCTTCATAGCTCACTCCTTCTACAATCTCAAGGATCCTATGCTTGATCACCTTTCTCTGCTCCCAAAGCTTTAGTGGCTATTGAGGAAGTGAAGCCTGCTCTGCTTCTCCCTCCCAGACTAGACCATGCCAGCTATGATTTTTCCTTCCACTTTTCTCTGGTAGAAAGAGGGGAGAATGCTACAGGAGTAACAGGACAAAAACATGGAGACAACTTCTGTCCATTAGGGTACTATAGGCACAATTTGGATGCTGTTGTGAGGGGACTTCCAGGTTGCCTCAGAGCTGTTGTAACCTCAGCAGACCTTGTCAGAACCACAGCCAACAGAGTTTTCGGGAGAAAACATTGTGCACACTCCCTACATTCCATAGAAACTCTCCTCAATTCCTATCACATGCAGCATTTTTCAGTCAGCAGACTGACTGGACTCAAATTATCACTTTTGTCCCAGTCTAATGTGACAGACATAATACCCTGAATCCCACAACCTTTCCACCAGAACCCCTTGGGGACACAGTAGACCTTCATGATTGTGCTGCCTTGACTGATGCTGTCCTTACCCCTCCCCAACCTGAATTAACTGAGGCCCCACTCCCTGATGCAGGACTTTCTATGAATACCAATGAGTCACGTGTAGGAATCAGAGAGAGGAGCTGATATCAGGCTATGCTTCTACAATTGCCTCTGAGCTGACTGAAGCTTCTCCTTTACTGCAGCTATTTCAGCCCAACAAGCCAAGGTAGAAGCAGTCACCTGGGCTTGTGAATTATCTGAAGACAAAAAAGTGAATATTTTCATAGACATCAGATATGCTTTTGGGGTCATTCATGAATTTGGAATTGTGTGGAGCATCAAGGTTGTTTTTTTTTTACCTCTTCTGGTACCCTCATTAGAAACCAAATATTTGTTGTTAGACTCCTTGATTGTGTGCTCCTTTCCAAAGCTGTGGTTATTGTCAAGATTTCTGGGTGTAGCAAAAATGACCCATATAGGAAGGAAGATGACTTTGCTTATTTTCATGCAAAGAAGGCAGCCTTAGTGTAGTGCAGAGAATAAGAGTGAGCTGAGACCTGATTTCAAGGTAAATTTAGGTGTGGATTTTTTAATTAAATGCACAACTGCCTAGAGTATACACTCAAATCAGGCAGCCCCGAATTGGGGTACAAACAGTGCTTATAAAGGCTAAAACCACAAAAACCACAATTGGGGAGGGGAACTAGCATAAGCAATGACACACAGAAGCCAAGAATTGCCATCAGTTAGATCTATAGCTCAGGGCTAATGACGCAAGGGAAGAAGGGTGCAACTTTTCCCGGAAGGGGGGTCCCTCCCAAAACAGGATGGAGGGTACAGGGTGATGGGAGGAGGGTATTGGGTGATGGAGACAGGCTAGGGGTCATTTTCTGTGTAAAGAGTGTGGGGACCCTGCTTGGTCAGCAGGAACAGAACAGGGTGGTCTCTTCTTAAGATAAACCTATACCATAACCCCAGGACTGATCCTTGATGATATACAGAATGCTAATTCAGATAGTAGGGGATTAGGGGACTATGCCTTGGGCAATACCCAAGACTATGCCTTAAGCTGTTTCAAGCTATTACAGGGTATAAGATAGAGACAAAAATTAATATAAAGGGGCTTAATGGTGGGCTCCAAATCAGGTGTTATGTAATTTGGGTTCAGGCACAACATTAGAACCCCTAATTCCTATCAACTTTGCTCTTAACCCCATGAAGTTACAGCCTTCCTTGTCAGATCTTACACCACAAGAGACCACCTTAGCACAAGGAACCATGTTGAAGCCTGCTGTCACCAGACTGGAGAGGGAGGGATGCACCAAGGAACTCAGCACTAGACTTTGGCATGAATTAAATGGGTGTTTGGTTCTTCCTGATGCTCTGGACCATGGTGGAACATCTGCACAAGCTCACTCATTGGCTCCAGACATATTAATAAAGCTTGCAAGAAAGTACTGGTGGGGGCAATTTACAAGAGCCACTGAGATTGCCTAAACTGCTTGAATCATCTGCCCACAGTACAAACCCTCCCAACTTTTGAAGCCTCCAATTGTCCAGTTTCCTCCCTGTAAACAACCTTTCAAAGTATGGCAGATGGATTTTGCCCAACTGCCTCCTGTTAATGGTTAGAATTATCTTTGCTTGTATGTACTCCCAGTGGGTGAAAACCTTCCCTGTCAGAAAAGCCATGGTAGCCTCTGTTGCAAAGGCACATCTTGAAAAAGTTATTCCAAATTGAGGAGTCTATCAGGAGCACCATAGTGACTGTGGCACTCACTTTACTAGATCTGTCTTCTTTTAACTGTTAAAATCATGGCCCCAACTACCCCAAATCTTCTGGTCTTATAGAAAAGGTAAGTGGATTACTAAAAATGCAGCTGGGGATGTGGAGTCAAGGTGGAAGAGACTTGCTTAAGCTCTCCCCCAAACCCCTGTAAAAAGTGGCTCTAAACAAATTCTAGAATTAGTAGAACACACAAAAATGACAGAGTGAAACAAATTCCAGCCCAAAACAACCTGGAAGATGATCAACAAAGGTCTGTTGCACTAGGCTGAGAGAGGAGCACAGTCTAGTGCAAAACACACCAGCATAGATAAGGCCCCAGTGAACCCTGAGCCTGCCCCAAGGGACTGAATTACTGGCAGCTGTGGAGGTTTACAGACTTCTCAACCCACAAACACCAAAGACAACTTAGAAGGTCAGTAGGAAAGGTCTGTTGGACCTGAGAGAGAGAGAGAGAGAGAGAGAGAGAGAGAGAGAGAGAGAAGCATGGTCCAGCCCCAGTCCTGGTCTAGTGGTGGCAGGCAGCAGCAGCAGCTGCTTCCAGAGCTCTTGGCTCATGGGCAGTGGTGGGATCGAGTGGCTTATTAGAAAAAAATTGTAAGGTATCTCATTGCTGGTGCTGAGGCAGGATTCTTTTGTGCTTGAAGGAGAGATTCTCCTTTTCTCCTATAAGATTATCAAAGGGTGTCCCATACCGTTAGACCCTTGGGAATGGTCTATTTGGACTAAAGGCACCCTTTCATACTATTGTAAAGGTCTGTCTGAAGTAATATCAAAAAACCAACAGCTTATATCTCAGTCTTTCTCCTCAGAGTCCTCTTCCACTGAGCTGGAACTGAAACCTGGAAATTGGATGTCCTGGAAATGCCATTTTCAGAAGCATTCCTTTTAACCCCTACAAAGTGGATAGGCACATATCAAGTCCCACTGTTAACAACTACAAAAGTCAAGCTCCAAGGCATGGGTGCCTGGATCCATATCTCCCATCAGAAGAAGTCCCCAGCTACTGAAGGGGTGGCAGAACCCTCTGGAGAACACAAGGTTCATCTCATACAGACCCAGAAGAAGCCAACATCCAGATGAGACAGCCAACCCAAGATTTTGGATGAGGATTGAGTATACTGTCCTAGTTTTCTCTTCCCTTTTGTTATGCATCCAACCACCAAGGTCTTGATTCAAACATGTGTTGGCATTCTTTCCCTCTACATTCTTGGCTTCTACTTATTCTTTTGTTTGTACAGACAATGGTTAAGAAAAACCTAATTTCTATTTGTTTATATTCTTTGCAACATTGGGAGTTTCACCGCAATACCTGGTAGGCACTTCCCATATAGATACCCTCAAGGAATTAAGTTACTGGGATCAAAATGCTATTCTTTATCTATCCTCCATCATTGCTAAGGGAGAAGGGCTATCAAATTGTTGAATTTGTCTCATTAACCCCCAGGCTCAACAACCTAAGCCCTGTCTCTCAAATCAACATCTCATTCTGGTCCAATTGGATAGTCTCTTCTCAATCTCTGTGGCTGGACCCCATTTCTACTGAATCCCATGGCAATTTCCAGAATCTTCTCTTTCTCTCAGTTCATCCTGGGCCAACCTCTCCCCACATTGCTGTTGCTGAATCCTGGCTTAGGATCATTGCCTTTGGGAACACCTCTCCTGCTGACATTCCTTTCAGCACTAGCAACTCGAGGCTTAAAACTTACTGGAGATAGTGTGACCAATGAGACTTTCCCTACAACTGTGGCTACTACTACAATCTTCTTTGTAAAAGCCATCTACAAGTATCCCATCTCTAGATGGACCTTCTGTAATTCTTCTCTTCCTTGTCTGCTCTCCTAGCAGTTGCCTTTAAATTCACAACACTTAGGACTGTCTCCCTCTCCATCATGTCTTCCTCTGCAAAATTTTAACATTTACATAGGCAAGGAACCCAATAGTTCAGTCTTTATGGAAGAAGATATATTGAGCCAAGTGTAAACCAAGATACCATGAGATGAATTGAGGAGGAAGATATGACAGAGAGGGAGGCAAATCCTAAGTGTGGTGAAGTCAAACTGAGTCAAATTAATAAGAATAAAAGCCAGTCTGATAGTAAGGTGGTACTTCAGAGTTGCTTTAATTTACATTTCTCTAATCAAAAGTGATTTAGGGCACTTCTTCATAGGTAGCTTTGATTTCTTCTTCTGAAAAATGTCTGTTCATATCCTTCGACTACTTATGAATTGGGGAATGACTTGCAACTTATAAATTTGATTCAGTTTCTATATATTCGAAAAATGAGGTCTTTATCCAAAATATTTGCTGTAAAGATTGTTTCCCAGCTTTCTGCTTTCCTTATAATCTTCATTACATTTTGTTTTGTTTGTGAAAAATCTTTTTAATTTAATATAATCA
Organism: Petaurus breviceps papuanus; assembly: GCF_028583685.1. NCBI lineage: Eukaryota > Metazoa > Chordata > Mammalia > Diprotodontia > Petauridae > Petaurus > Petaurus breviceps. The sequence continues at coordinate 11,685,080 of NW_027187327.1, forward strand.
AAATTATTTATTTTACATTTCATAATGCTCTCTATCTCTTGTTTGGTCATGAATTCTTCCCTTCTCCATAGATCTAACAGGTCAACTATTACTTGCTCTTTTAATTTGCTTATGGTGTCATCCTTTATGTCTAAATCATGTACCTTTTCACCATATCTTGGTATATGGTGTGAAATGTTGATCTGCACCTAGTTTGTGCCCTGTTGTTTATTGCTTTATAATATAGCTTGAGATCAGATAAGATCAGATATTGCTAGACCACTTTCCTTTATTTTTCATTAATTTCCTTGATATTCTTGACCTTTTCTTCTTCCAAATGAATTTTGTTGTTATATTTTCCAGCTCTATCAAATAATTTTTGGCAGTTTGACTGGTGTGGCACTGAATAAGTAAGTTAGTTTAGGCAGAATTGTCATTTTTATTATATTTGCTTGGCCTACCCATGAGCAACTGATATTTTTCCAATTTTTTACATCGGACAAAGTGTTATGCAATTATGTTAATATAGTTCCTGGTTTTGCCTTGGCAAGTAGACTTGTAAGTATTTTATATTATTTACAGTTATTTTAAATGGGATTTCTCTTTCTATCTCTTGATGCTAGGCTTTGTTGGTTATATAGAGAAATGTTGGTGATTTATGTGGCTTTATCTTATGTCCTATAATGTTGCTTAAGTTAATTATCTTAATTAGTTTTTCAGTTGATTCTCTAGAGCTCTCTAAGTATATCATCATATCATTTTCAAAAAGTGATAGTTTTGTTTCCTCATTGCTTATTCTAATTCCTTTGATTTCTTTTTCTTCTCTTATTGCTACAGCTAATATTTCTAACAACATATTAAATAATAATGGGTATCCTTACTTCACCCCTTATCTTCCTGGCAAGACTTCTAGTTTATCTCAATAACAGATAATGCTTGCTGATGGTTATAAATAAGTAATGATTATTATGTTAAGGAATGTTCCCTTTATTCCTATGCTCTCTACTGTTTTTAATAGAAATGGGTGCTATATTTTGTCAAAAGCTTTTTCACCATCTACTGAGATAGTCATACAGTTTCTGTTGGTTTTGTTATTGGTGTAGTCAATCATATTGATAGTTTTCCTAATATTGAACCAACCCTGAATTCCTGGTAATAAATCTCAGCTGATCATAGTGTATAATCCTTGCTTTTTTGGTAAACTTGTTGTAATCATCTTGCTAGTATTTTATTCATTTTTTTGCATTGATATTCATTAGGAAAACTGGTTTATTTTCTTTTTTCTGTTATAGCTCTTCCTCATTTAGGTGTCAGCACCATAATTGTGTCATAAAAGGAATTTGGTAGGACTCCTTCTTCACCTATTTTTCCAAATAGTTTATATAGTATTGGAATTAATTGTTCTTTAAATGTTAGGTAGAATTCACTTTTGATCTCATCTGGCCTTGGGGATTTTTACTTAGGAAGATCATTAATGGCTTGTTCAATTTCTTCTTCTAAAATGGGATTATCTAGGCATCTTATTTCCTCTTCTGTTAATAGGGGCATATTATTTTTTTCTTAAGTATTCATTTCACCACGATATAATTGGGAAAAATATTTCCTAATTGATTGCATTAATTTCCTCTTCACTGACAGTGATTTCACCCTTTTCATTTTTGATAGTGGATATTTGTTTTTTTCTTTCTTTTTTAATTAAATAAATCAGTCTCTTATTATCTTATTTTTCCCATAAAATAAGCTCCTAGTTTTATTTATTAGCTCAATAGTATTTTTTTTAACCTTCAAATTTATTAATCTCACCTTTGGCTGTCAGGATTTCCAATTTGTTGCTCACCTGGGGATTTCTGATTTGTTCTTTTTCCATTTTTTTAGTTGCATACCCAATTCATTGATCTACTCTCTCTTTTGTTGATGTAAGAATTTAGAGAAATGAATTTTCCCCTAAGTACTGCTTTAGTTGCATGGCATAAATTTTTGTATGTTGTTTCATTGTTGTCATTCTCTTTGATGAAATTGTTGATCATTTCTATGATTTGTACTTTGAGCCACTTATTCTTTTTTTTAAACACATTTGTTTTTAAAACTTTGAGTTCCAGATTTTTTCCCCTTCCTTTCCTCCTCACCCACCCTCACTGGGAAGATAAGCAATTCAATATAGGTTGCACACGTGTACTTACCCAAATCATTTCCACAGTAGTTATATTGTGAAAGACTAACTTTATTTCCCTCTATCCTATCCTGCCCCCCCCCACTTATTTTATTTTCTCCTTTGACCCTATCCCTTTTCAAAAATGTTTGCTTCTAACTACCTTCTCCCCCAATCTGTCCTTATCCCTCTTACCCCCTACCCCCCCATTTTCCTGTAGGGTAAGAGACCCAATTGAATGTGTATGTTATTCCCTCCTTAGGCCAAATTTAATAAGAATCAGGTTGTCCCATTCCTTTCACCTTCCTGTTCTTCCCCTCCATTGTAACAGTTTTCTCTTGCCTCATTTTTATGAGATAATTTACCCTAATCTATCTCTCCTTTTCTCCTTCTCCCAATAAATTCCTCTCTCATCTCTTAATTTTATTTTTAGATATCATCCCTTCATATTCAACTCATCATGTGCCCTCTGTCTATGTATGCATGAACATACATATACCCACACTCATATACATATTTATATACACATGCACCCTCCCATACATACATATATGTATATACTCCCTTCAACTATCCATGTACTTGGAAAAGTCTTATAAGTTAAAATTATCATTTTTCCATGTAGGAATATAAATAGTTTGACTTTAATAAGTTCCTTATGATTTCTTTTTTCTGTTTACTTTCTCATGCTTCTCTTGCTTCTTGTATCTAAATGTCAAAATTTCTGTTCAGCTCAGTTTTTTTTTCATCAAGAATGCTTAAAAGTCTTCTATTTCATTAAATGACCATATTTTCCCCTGAAACAGTATACTCAGTTTTGCTGGGTAGGTGATTCTTGGTTTTAATCCTAGGTCCTTTGACCTCTGAAATACCATATTCCAAGCCCTTTGATCCCTTAATGAAGAAACTGCTAGGTCTCATGTAATCCTGACTGTGTTTCCACAATACTCAAATTGTTGCTTCCTGACTGCTTGCAATATTTTCTCCTTGAACTGGGAACTCTGGAATTTGGCTATAATATTCCTAGGACTTTTCTTTTTGGGATCTTTTTCAAGAGGTGATTGGTGAATTCTTTTAATTTCTATTTTGCCCTCTGGTTATAGAATGTCAGGTCAATTTTGTTGATAATTTCTTGAAAGATGGTGTCTAGGCTCTTTTTTTGATCATGGCTTTCAGATAGCCCAATAATTTTTAAATGATCTCTCCTGTATCTATTCTCCAGGACAGTGATTTTTCTAATGAGATATTTAACATTGCCTTCTCTTTTTTCATTTGTTTGGATCTGTTTTATAGTATCTTGATTTCTCATAAAGTCATTAGCTTCCATTTGCTCCAATCTAATTTTTAAGAAATTATTTTCTTTGGTGAGTTTTTGAAATTCCTTTTCCATCTGAAAAAATTCAGCTTTTTAAGGCATTCTTCTCCTCATTGGCTTTTTGGACCTCTTTTGCCATTTGAGTTAGTCTATTTTTTAAGGTGTTATTTTCATCAGTCAGGCTGTTGACTCACTTTTCTTGATTTTTTTGCATCATTCTCATTTCTCTTCCCAATTTTTTCTCTACTTCTCTTACTTGGTTTTCAGAATCCTTCTTGAGCTCCTCCATGGCCTGTAATCAATTCTTATTTTGGGGGTGCTTTTGATGCACGAGTTCTGACTTCATTGTCTTCCTCCCATTCCACGTCTTGATCCTTTCTGTCCCCAAAAAAGGAATCTATGGTAGGATTGTATTTCCTCTGCTTGCTCATGTTGCTAGTCAATTACTTGTAGCTGCTGGAGCAATTAGGAGGGTGCCCTCTCTGCAGCCCCAAAAGGCTCTGGCAGCTGCCCACACACCCCAGGACCTCCACTCAAAACTGCAATCCAGATCCAAGCAGGTCAAAACAAGAGTGATTACCCTGTGAATGTTGGCTTGGTCCCCCTACAATTTGCAGGCCAGGAGCTCCTGAGGCAGCCACGTGGCACAGCCTCCACACCTCTACTTCCTCTTGCTCCAGGGGCAAGGGCTGGACCGCGCTCTTCCATCCCCCTTCTGTTCCAACAGTGTTCCACACTGACCTTTTACTATGTCTTTGGCCTATGTGTGCTTGCTTCAGAGCTCCTGGCCTGCAGATTGTAGGGGGACCAAGCAACCAGTCTGAGAGGTAATCATTCTTGCTTTAACCTGCTTGGATCTGGATCACTGTCTAGGGTGGAGGTCCTGGGGTGTGTGATCAGGAGCCAGAGCCAGTGGAGGCTTCAGAGAGGACAGACAACTAATAGCTCTGGCAGCTGTGAAAACCCAAGCAATATGGGACAAAGCTGTCCTCTCTGGAAGCAGAGTTCTACTGTGGCAAAAAGCTCAAAAGTCAAGTAATTGAGTGGCAAAATGAGCAAGCACAGCAATCAAACTCTAGATTCCTTTTTGGGGGGATGAAAAGGATCAAAGCATTGAACAGGAGGAAGACAGCAAAGTCAGATCTCCTGTACCAAAAGCTTCCAAGAAAAATATGAACTGATTACACTCCATAGAGGAGCTTAAGAAGGATTTTGAAAACCAAATAAGAGAACTGGAGGAAAAATTGGAAAGAGAAATGAGAAGGATGCAAGAAAATCAGGAAAAGAGAGTCAACAACCTGACTAAAGAAAATAACACCTTAAAAAATAGACTGACTCAAATGGCAAAAGAGGCCCCAAAAGCCAATGAGGAGAAGAATGCCTCAAAAACCCAAATTTGTGGGGTGGCTAGGTGGTATGGTTAATAGAGCACCAGCCCTAGAGTCAGGAGGACCTCAGTTCAAATCTGACCTCAGATACTTAACACAAAACTAGCCGTGTGACCTTGGGCAAGTTACTTAACCAAATTGCTTTCCAAAAAGCAAAAATAACCAAAAAAAGCCAAATTTGCCTGATGGAAAAAGAATCTCAAGAGCTTACTGAAGAGAATCATTCCTTTAGAATTATATTGGAGCAAATGGAAGTTAGTGACTTTATGAGACATGAAAATACTATTAGAAAGATCCAAACAAATGAAAAAATAGAAGACAATGTGAAATATCTCATTGGAAAAACCACTGATCTGGAAAATAGATCCATGAGAGATAATTTAAAAATTGTTGGACTACCTGAAAGCCATGATCAAAAGAAAAAAGAACCTAGAAATCATTCTTCAAGAAATTCTCAAGTAAAATTGCCCTGATGTTTTAGAACCAAAGGGCAAAACAGAAGTTGAAAGAATCCACTGATCACCTCTTGAAAAAGATCCCAAAAAGAAAACTCCTAGGAATATTATAGTCAGGTTCCAGAGTTCCCAGATCAAGGAGAAAATAGTACAAGCAGCCTGGAAGAAACAATTTTAATATTGTGGAAACACAATCAGGATAACACAGGATCTGGCAGCTTCTACACTGAGGGATAGAAGGGCCTGAAATATGATATTCTGGAGGTCAAAGGAGCTGGGATTAAAACCAAGGATCACCTACCCAGCAAAACTGAGTATCATGTTTCAGGGGAAAATATGGTCATTCAATGAAATAGAGGACTTTCAAGCATTCTTGCTGAAAAAAACAGAGTTGAATAGAAAATTTGACATTCAAATACAAGAAGCAAGAGAAGCATGAGAAGTTAAACAGGGAAAAGAAATCATAAGGAACTTATCAAAGTTGAACTATTAACATTCCTACATGGAAAAATGATAATTGTAACTTACAAAACTTTCCTCAGTATGAGAATAGTTGAAGGGAACAAAAATGGATACATATACATGTATGCATACATATATATGTCTATATAGGAGAGTATATGGGCATATGAATACATATGTGAGTGTGTGTATATATGTGTACAGGTATATATAGACAGAGGGCACAGGACCAATTTAATAGGAAGAGGTGATACTTAAAAGGTGAAATTGAGAGGTGAGAGAGGAATATAATGAGAGGAGATGGGGAGAGACAGAATGGGGTAAATTATCTCATATACAAGAGATAAGAGAAAACTGTTATAATGGAGGGAAAGAACAGGAAGGCAAAAGGTAATGGATCAACCTTACTCTCATTGAATTTGGCTTAGGGAGGGAATGACATACACACTAAATAGGGTATCTCACCCTACAGGACAGTAGGGAAAAGGAGATGAGAGGGGGGATGATGGAGGGAAGGGCAGGTTGGGGAGAAGGGAAGTTAGAAGCACACACTTTTGAAAAGGGACAGGGTCAAAGTAGAGAATAGAACAAGTGGGAAGTGGGATAGGATGGAAGGAAATATATTCAGTCTTCCACAATATATCCACTATGGAAATGTTTTGTGTAGCTACATGTGTACAACCATTATTGAATTTCCTATCTTCCCAGTAAGGATGGGTGACAAGGGAGGAAGGGAAAGCACCTGGAATTCAAAGTTTTAAAATCAAATGTTTTATATATACATATATATATAAATATATATATGAATATATATATATAAATATATATATATATGAATATATATATATATATAATGGGGTATAGAGATCCATCTTGCCCTGCTACAAAGTTGGAGGGGGGGATAGAGGAGATAGCAGATTTGGGGGAGGGGGTATACAGTGGGATCACTGTTTTGGGATGGTGGGTAGGGGAAAGATGGGGAGAAAATTTGTAACTCTAAATCTTGTGGAAATGAATGATGTTAACTAAAAATAAACATAAAATTTAATTTTAAAAATAATACAGCTGCTAGGTGGTATAGTGGATAGCATACTGGATTTGAAATCAGGAAGACTCATCTTCACAAGTTCAAATCAGGCTTCAGACTATTACTAGCTATGTGACCCAATGCAAGTCATTTAACCCTGTTTTCCTCAGTTTCCTCATTTGGAAAATAGCCTGGAGTAGGAAATGGCAAACCACTCCAGTATCTTTGCCAAGAAAACCCCAAATGGGGTCCTGAAGAATAGGACATGACTGAATGTTTTCAGAACATCCAATGAAGTATATTAATAATACTATGAGTATTAATCTAAGTTTTTACACAAGGAGGGAAGTAGAGTCAAAGAGAAATTAAGTGACCTCCTAAAGGTCCCATACTAGGAATCCCTGATCCACTGCTTAGAAGTATCAGATACTGTCTGTCCTCTTCCATGATCCAGGCTGAGAATATTATTCAGTTTACAAAGATGGGCTTCTCTCACTCCTTTGATCTCTCAGAGGATTTTGTTTTACTTCTTACATGTTTCAATTCTATTCTTATTTTGTAAACCTCCCTTATCACTCCCCCTCACCCCAGCTATCTTATTCATCCTTATATCTATGGCTTGCTTAGAGTCGGCCCTCAATAAACATTTGCTGGATTGGAATAAATTCTGATTGTTTCCACTTGTAGAAGCTTCAATATTCTCTGAGAGCTAAGAGAGAAAGGGAGGACAGGATGAAGGGAATTAGAGGATTCTGTACATTGTTTGAAGCTAAAAAAGGAGCTGGATTCATATTAGATCTGAGAGGGAGAAGGAAAGGCAGGAATCTTTGGGATAAGCATCACGAAGAAGAAAGAGACATTTTCTTGGTTCTCAGTTATATTCAGGATCATTCTCTGTGCCAAAACAGATTTTTGTGTATTTCTTCTCCCCCCCCCACTTCTTCCTCTTCATTCATCTTCCCTCCCTCTCAATCCCAAAAATTCAATGCAGGGATTTAACTCTGCTCATGTGATTTTGCTAAAGCATCTGCTAATAGATTAAGCTGAAACTAGCTGCTCTAAGTTACATATTAACTGATAGCTACATAATGAATTCCTCCCTCAAAATTCCCTTGTTGGCTTTTGCTAAAGTAGAAAATGAATATATAGCAAAAAGAAGATGGCTTGAGAAACACAACAGATTTTCTTATATATCCAAGGTCATAATGGGCTTTGCTTATGTATCCAAGGTATACTGGGGAACACAGAGAATGCCTTCTTCCAGTCCTCTTGAAATAGAAAGCATTTTACAAAGGGCCACTTAGCATAGTCTAAAACATTTTCACAATACAGTTCATAAATTTATTGTCATGTTGCTTCAAAAAAAAGAGTATCAGTCTTCCTATTTGTTCATTTAGTACTAACCCCATGGAAAATGTTATGTTCTGAAGATTCCAAAGATTAATTTGATCCTGACAAGACTGCAAAAACACGCTAAATCTCCCAATAATGATTTGTAGCTAGTTTGTTCTCTTTCTGGAAACATTACAAGTGAACTATTTAAAACAGTAGCTGTTTTCCTCATTCATCTGCTTTGGATCAAATTAATCCCAGTTTTGGATGGAAGATATCGTGAATCAGTGTTTATGGTGTAGCATGGTATTTATTAGTTATTACACAATTGTATTCATCTTTTGGCAATTTCTGACTCTCTAACATCAAAATAATAGGAAATATTTCTACTCATTAAGAAGAATTGCCATTATTTCAGACCAGATTATAAATTGTTACAGGACATTCCTGTTTTCCAAGTCATTGGAGTTATTGCTGAAGAGAAGCTCATTTGAAAGAGATTATTATCAAACAAATGAAAGTTCTCTCAGACCTTGGAAATTATTTCACATTCCATGTACCTAGAATGTTCTCCCATTTTTACCAAGCTCTCTGTCCCACCCTCATTCAAATCATTCCTCCAATCCTACTCCATGAAAGTCTTCTTGTGCTAAGCATGAAAAGTACAAACATTCAGTTCCCACAAATCCTTGTAATTTTCATTCCCCAAAATTTCCACTTCAAGACAAGCAAAGGAAACAAGTGTAGGAAATTTACATCCCAAAACTAGGAAGTTATCAACCAATGATGATATTTTAATAATATGTAGACTTCTCTAGCTAGCTAGATAGATGATAGATAGATAGATAGATAGATAGATAGATAGATAGATAGATAGATAGATAGATAGATAGA
>NW_027187327.1:11694090-11750857 GCF_028583685.1 Petaurus breviceps papuanus
AGATAGATAGATAGATAGATAGATAGATAGATAGATAGATAGATAGAAAGTGTCACCTCGACTGAACTGGCCTCTAATCTGTGGATGTCTGGAGCAGAACAGAGCAGGCTAGAGACAAGAAAATCCGGAATCAAACAGAAGTTTAATTTCAAAGTGAGGGAAATAGCTTGCAAGCAAGGATACATGTGCCAGGAACTCACCCTACTGGGGGGAACTCACTTTAGTATAGGCAGATCTCAATACTTACACCTATGGCTACACATTGAGCTGTAGCTCTGACAATGAGGGGTTACAGCAATAATGTGACAAGTTTGATTCATAGTAGGGCTTCATGACCTGAACACGGATATTTGTCTGAGCTTGTCTGGGGCTTGTCTAAGCTCAGACAACACCTGGTGCTGCTCAAAGCAATACAATAATTATGTGATTCTGCCAGAAAGTGAGATCATCCAGAGGGAGAACACAAAGAATTATTGTTATGCCAAGCTCAGGGCACAGCTTGCTTGCTGGGCCTTAGCTCTGGAAAAGAGGGTGTCTCCTTGCATCTTGACATTTCCCTCTTTAGGCCAAAAGGAGGGGTTCTGAAAGAATTGTCATCCTTCTGAACAATAAAGGAGAGGCAGGTATAAGCCAAGTTGCCACAAGAAGCAAATGGGGCCAGGATGAGATGTGGCCCAGGGAGCAGGTTCCTTGAAGGGGCCTACTGGGAAAGTGTGTCCTCAGATGTCATTGCTAGCCATTGTTTGATTGCAAGCAGAAAAGAGAAAGGGAATATACCTTCTTCTCAATGGTACATGGCACATACACAAAAATGAACCATGTACTGAGGCATAAAAACCTCACAATCCACTGGAGAAAGTCATAAATATTAAATGCATCCTTTTCAGATCATGATGCACTAAAAATTATATGTAATAAAGGGCCATGGAAAGAAAGACTAAGAACTAATAGGAAACTAATTAATCTAAATTATCTAATCCTAAAGAGTGAATGGGTCAAACAAAAATCATAGAATCAGTAACTTCATTCAAGAGAATGACAATAATGAGACAACATACCAAAACCTGTGAGATGCAGTGAAAGGGGTTCTTAGGGGAAGTTTTAGATCTCTGAATGCTTACATGAATAAAATAGAGAAAAAGGAGATCAGTAAATGGACATGCAACTGAAAAAGCTAGAAAAAGAACAAATTGAAAATCCTCAGTTAAATACTTAATTAGAAATACTGAAAACCAAAGGAGAGATTAATAAAATTAAAATTAAGAAAACTATTGAACTAATAAATAAAATTAAGGGCTGGTTTTATGAAAAAAAAACAATAAAATTGATAGACCCTTAGTCAATATGATTTTAAAAAAAGAAAGAAGAAAACCATATTACTAGTATCAAAAATGAAAAGGGTGAATTTGCCTCCAAAGAAGAGGAAATTAAAACAATAATTAGGAATTATTTTGCCCAATTGTATGCCCATAAATTTGACAATCTTAGTGAAACAGATGAATATATACAAAAATAATTTGCCCAGATTACCTGGAGAAAAAGCAAAATACTTAAATAATGCTATCTCAAAAAAAGAAATTGAACAAGTCATTGATGAACTCCTTAGGAAAATATTTCCAGTACTAGATGGATTTACAAGAGAATTTTATCAAACATTTAAGGAGTAATTGATTCTGATACTTTATAGCCTATTTGAGAAAATTAGAGGAGACCTACCAAATTCTTTTTATTACACAAATGTGGTACTGATACCTAAATCAGGAAGAGCCAAAACATAGAAAGAAAATTATATATCAATTTCACTCATGAATATAAATGCAAAAATTTTAAACAAAATATTAGCAAAAATATTACAGCAACTTATCACAAGAATAATACACTTTGATCAGGTAGAATTTATTCCAGGAATGCAAAGATGGTTCAGTATTAGGAAAAATATTGGTATAATTGATCATATCAACAACAAAACTAGTAGAAACCATATAGATCTCAATAGATGCAGAAAAAGCTTTTGACAAAATACAACACCCATTCCTATTAAAAACACTAGAAAGCATGGGAATTAATAGTGTTTTCCTTAAAATAATATATAGCATCTGTCTAAAACCATCAGCTAGCATTATATGTAATGGGGATAAGCAAGAAGCATTCCCAATAAGATCAGGGGTGAAACAAGCATGTCCACTATCACCCCTGTTATTCAGTGTGGTACTAGAAATGTTAGTTGTAGCAATAAGAGAAGGAAAATAAATTGAAGGGAGCAGAATAGGCAAAGAAGAGACTAAGCTATCGCTCTTGGCAGATGACATGATGATATACTTAGAGAATCCTAGAGAATCAAATAAAAAATCTACCTGAAATGATAAATAAATTTAGCAAAGTTTCAGAATATAAAATAAACTTACATAAATCCTCAGTATTCCTATATATTTCTAAGGAAGCCCAACAGCAAGAGATAGAAAGATAAATTCCATTTAAAGTTACTGTAGACATTATAAAATATCTGGGAGTATACCTGCCAAAACAAACCCAGGAACTATATGAACACAATGGCAAGACACTTTTCACCCAAATAAAGTCAGATCTAAATAATTGGGAAAATGTAAGTTGCTCCTGGCTAGGTCGAGCTAATATAATAAAAAATGACAATTTTACCTAAATTAATTTACCTATTTAGTGTCATACCAATCAATCTACCAAAAAATATTTTATAAAGATAGAAAATAGTAACAAAATTCATCTGGAATAACAAAAGGTACAGAATAGTAAGGGAATTAATGAAAAGAAATGCTAGGGAAGATGACCTAGTCATACCAGATTTTAAATTGTCTTATAAAGCAGTAGTCATCAAAACTACTTGACACTGGCTGAGGAATAGAATAGTGGATCAGTGGAATAGATTAGGTACACAAGACACAGTAGTCAATCACTATAGTAATCTACTGTTTGTTTGATAAACCCAAAGACATCAGTTTCTGGGACAAGAACTCACTATTTGACAAAACCTGCTGGGAAAACTGGAAAAGAGTGTGGCATAAACTGGGCATAGAAAAATATATTACACCATATAACAAAATAAAGTCTAAATGGGTTCATGATCTAGATATAAAGGTTGATACTGTAAGCAATCTGGGAGAGCAAGGAATAGTTTACCTGTCAAATTTATGAAGAAGAGAAGAATATATGACCAAACAATATATAGAGAGGATTACAAAATGCAGGATGGATCATTTTGATTACATTAAATTGAAAAGTTTTTGTACAAACAAAGGAAATGTAACCAAGATTAGGAGGAAAGTAGAAAACTGGGAAAGAATTTTTACAATCAGAGTCTCTGATAAAGGCCTCATTTCTAAAATATATAGAGAACTCAGTCAAATTTATATGAATATAAGTCATTCCCCAATTGATAAATGTTCAAGGGATATGAACAGGCAGTTTTCAGAGGAAGAAATTAAAGATATCTATGAGCATAAGAAAAAAATGTTCTAAATCACTATTGATTAGAGAAATGCAAATCGAAACAACTCTGAAGTACCACATTTCACCAGTCAGATTGGCTAAAAGGACAAAACAGGAACATGATAAATGCTGGAGAAGATGTGGGGAAAATAGAACACTAATGCATTGTTGGTGGAGTTGTGAACTGATCCAGCCATTCTGGAGAGCAATTTGGCACTGTGCCCAAAGGGCTATAAAAATGTGCATACTCTTTGACCCAGCAATATCACTTCTAGGGCTGTATCCCAAAGAGACCATACAAGTGGGAAAAGGACCCATATGTAAAAAAATATTCATAGCAGTTATTTTTGTGGTGGCAAAGAATTGGAAATCAAGGGGATGCCCACAAACTGGGGAATGCCTAAATGAGTTGTGGTATATGAATGAAATGAAATAAGAAATGAGGAGCAGACAGACTTCATAATAACCTGGAGAGACTGATATAAACTGATGCTGAATGAGGAGAGCAGAGCTAGGACAACATTGTACACAATTACAGATACACTGTCATCTGTGATGACTAACTTTGATAGACTGGGCTCCTCTCAGCAATGCACTGTTATAAAACAACTCCAAAAGGCTCTTGACAGAAAGAACTATCTACATCTGAAGAAAGAATTAGAATCTGCATGCAGATTGAAGCAAACTACTTGCTCTCTTTTTTTGTTTTGTTTTGTTCCTTCTTTCTCTTCCATTCCATTGGTTACAATTCTTCTTTATAACTTGACTAATGTTTCATGTGAAGGTATTTGTAGAACCTATATCAGATTGTATGCCACCATGTGGGGTGAGAGGGTAGGAAAGGGAGGGGGGAAAATGGAACTCAAGGAATTGTGAAACTGAATGTTGCAAACTAAAAGTAAATAAATAAATTCAAAAATTGAAAAAAGGAAAGAAAAAAGAGGGAGGCCAAGAATGTAGAGGGAGAAAATGCCAACACATGATTGAATCAAGGCCTTGGTGGTTGGTCACATAACAAAAAGGAAGAGGAAAAAGTAAGCTAGGATAGTATACTCAGAATCCTGGGACAGCACTTTCATCTGGATGTCAGCTGCTTCTGGGTCTGTCTTAGACAAACCTCAAGGTTCCCAGAGGGTTTTGGCATCCACTCAGGAGCAGGGGCTTTCTTCAGATGATCCAGGAGTACACACCCACAAGTCTGACACCTATAGCCAGAAGGACCTGGTAGGGGCCCTCAGTAAGGGAGAAGGGGAGGAAAAGAGAGGGGGGCTGATAAGAAGGGAATACTGAGGAAGGTGGTGGTCAAAAGGAAAACTCTTAAGCAGGGGAAGGGAGAAGGGGAGAAAAAATAAAAGCATAAACCGGGGAGGGAATAGGACAGAGGAAAAGAGACAGATAGTTATCATAACTATGAACATGAATGGGATGAACTCTCCCATAAAATGGGGGTGGATAGCAGAATAGATTAAAAATCATAACCCTACAATATGCTGTTTAACAAGAAAAACATCTGAAACAGAGGGATACACATAGGGTAAAGGTAAAAGGCTGGAGTAAAATATATCATGCCTCAGCTAAAGTAAAAAAGCAGGGGTAGAATTCCTTATCTCAGATAAAGCAAAAGCAAAAATTGATCTAATTGAAAGATAATGAAGGAAACTATATCTTGCTAAAAGGCACCATCAAGAATAAAGCAATATCATTACTTAACATATATGCACCAAGTGGTATAGCATCCAAATTCCTGGAGGAGAAGGTAAAGGAATTAGAGCAAGAAACAGATAGCAAAACTATATTAGTAGGAGACCTTAATCTCCCTCTCTCTGAACTTGATAAAACCAACCTCAAAATAAACAAGAAAGAAGTTAAGAAGGTGAACAGAATTTTAGATAGGGTATGTATGATAGATCTATGGAGAAAATTGAATGGGGATAAAAAGAAATATACTTTCTTCTCAGTGGTTCATGGCACATACTCAAAAATCGATCATGTTCTAGGACATAAAAACCTCACAATTCTGTGCAGTAAGGCAGAAATTTTAAATGCATCCTTCTCAGATCATGATGCAATAAAAACTATATGCAATGAAGGGCCATGGAAAGACAGAGTAAAAACTAATTGGAAATTAAACAATTTAATCCTAAAGAATGAGTGAGTCAAACAAAAAATTATAGAAACAATAAGTAATTTCATTCAAGAGAATGATAATAATGAGACAACATACCAAAATTTGTGGGATGCATTAAAGGCAGTTCTTAGGGGAAGTTTTATATCCCAGAGTGCATACATGACTAAATTAGAGAAAAGGGAGGTCAATAAATTGGGCATGCAATTGAAAAACCTAGAAAAAGAAAAAGTTCAAAATTCCCAAATAAATACTAAGTTAGAAATATTGAAAACCAAAGGAGAGATTAATAAAATCGAAATTAAGAAAACTATTGAATTAATAAATAAAACTAAGAACTGGTTTTATGAAAAAAAAACAATAAAATTGATAGACCCTTAGTCAATATGATAAAAAAAAGAAAGAAGAAAACCAAATTATGAGTATCAAAAATGAAAAGGGTGAATCTACCTCCAATGAAAAGGAAATCAAAACAATAATTAGGAATTATTTTTTCCCAATTGCATGCACATAAATTTGACAATCTTAGGGAAATGGATGAATATTTGCAAAAATACAAGTTGCCTCAATTAACGTAAGAGGAAGTAAATTACTTAAATAACCCCAGCTCAGAAAAACAAATTGAACAAGCCATCAGTCAACTCCCTAGGAAAAAAATCTCCAGGGTCAGATGGATTCACTAGTGAATTCTATCAAACATTTAAAGAACAATTGATTCCAATACTCTACAAACTATTTGGGAAAATTAGTGAAGAAGGAGTCCTACCAAATTCTTTTTATGACACAAATATGGTAATGATACCTAAATCAGGAAGAGATAAAACAGAAAAAGAAAATTATAGACCAATCTTCCTCATGAATATAGATGCAAAAATTTTAAATAAAATATTAGCCAAAAACTACAGCAACTTATCTCAGGAATAATACACTTTGATCAGGTAGGATTTATTCCAGGAATGCAAGGATGGTTTAATATTAGGAAAACCATCAGTATAATTGATCATGTCAACAATAAAACTAGCAGAACTAGCAGAAACCACATGATCATCTGAATAGATGCAGAAAAGGCTTTTGACAAAATACAATATCCATTCTTATTAAAAACACTAGAAAGTATAGGAATAAATTGAGTCTTCCTTAAAATAATAGGTAGCATCTATTTAAAACCATCAGCAAATATTATATGTAATGGGGATAAGCTAGAAGCATTTCCAATAAGATCAGGGGTGAAACAAGGGTGTCCACTATCACCCCTCTTATTCAATCTGGTACTAGAAATGTTAGCAGTAGCAATTAGAGAAGAAAAATAAATCAAAGGAATCAAATTTGGCAAAGAAGAGACCAAGCTATCACTTTTTGCAGATGATATGATGATAGAGAATCCTAGAGAATAAAGTGAAAAACTACTTGAGACAATAAATAAAATTGGCAAAGTTACAGGATATAAAATAAACCCACATAAGTCCTTCACACTCCTATATATTTCCAATGAAATTCAACAGCAAGAGATAGAAAGAGAAACCCCATTTAAAGTTACTGTAGACATTATAAAATATCTGGGAGTATACCTGCCAAAACAAACCGGAACTATATGAACACAATGGCAAGACACTTTTCACCCAAATAAAGTCAGATCTAAATAATTGGGAAAGTGTAAGTTGCTCCTGGCTGGGTTGAGCTAATATAATAAAAATGACAATTTTACCTAAATTAAATTATATATTTAGTGCAATACCAATCAATTAAACAAAAAACTACTTTATAGAGCTAGAAAAATAGTAACAATTCATTTGGAAGAATAAATGGTCCATAATATCAAGGGAATTAATGAAAAGAAATGTTAGGGAAGGTGGACTAGCTATACCAGATTTCAATCTGTAATATAAAGCAGCAGTCATCAAAATTACTTGGTACTGGCTGAGGAATAGAGAAGTGGATCAATGGAATAGATTAGGCACATGAGATTCAGCCATCAATGACTATAGTAATCTACTGTTTGATAAACACCAAGACCCCAGTAATATAATCATCATATTATTTTGATCCTCAACAACTCTGAGAGGTGGGCACCATTAATGTTTTTCTCTTTACAGATAAGGAAACTGGGGCAAACAGAGATAAAATAACTTACCAATGCTTACACAGATAATAAATTTCTACAATCACAATGTAATTCAAGTTTCCCTACATTTTTTCCAACATTTGCTTCAACTCTTGTATTTAGGAATCTCATCTGTGTTGAGAGGAGCTAACAAAATAAAAGGGAAATGGTCTCTGAACTGGGGTGGTCACAAAAGATCTTTGGTTTAAATAATCATTTCTCTTTTCATAATCAAAGAAGTATTAACAAGAGGTACAAGCTGTTTACCTATTTTTTTTCTTTTTTCACTTTGGAATTACTTCCAAACTAGCTACCTTCCTTCACTACACTAGAACAATGAAGCTATTAATCTTGCCATTTACTTTTAAAACTTTTTTAACTCTAATCCTTATTTTTCCTTAAAACAAATGCTACTGAGTGGTATTCCAGAACTTAGTAAGATATTTTAGAAGATGTAATGGTAATGTAATTTTGAATTTGAAGATCCCTTTGTGTTGGCAAAAGTAGCAGGTACTTAACACTTAGTAACTGATGAAGCCTCTGATTGAGGAAACAGAACGTATGAATTCCTGCCCCTTATTACTGATGTAACAGGAAGTTGGCTGAAGAAAGTGGAGTAGGTAATACTGTGTATATAAGAAAAACCTCAGAGAGGCACAGTCAGAATTTCCTTGAGACTGAGATCTGGTGGCAGAACAGCTACAGAAGAATGGAGAACTAAGTCCTGAAAATTTATCTTGGTGGAGCTTCTTCTGACCAGGAGTCCAGGAGCCCAGAGCCAGGAGTCCAGGAGCCAGGAGCCCAGGTGACTGAAGCATGACCAGGATGCTGAGACTTTGTTTGTTTGTGGCTTGGTTGAGCTTTGAATTTCTTGGAGCAGAAATGGTGAAGGCGCTGACATGGACCATACCCTGTGAATGCCAGTGTGGAGCAGGACCTGCCCAGAGAGCTGGTCAAGGAACTGGGAGCTGTCTACCATTGAATCCAGGTAGAATCTGGGACCATGGAAGGGGATCCAGGGAATCTGAGAACACGCCCCAAGTCAAGATGAATAGACCTCTCCTTGGGTACTGAGTAATTATGGAAGTATAGTTTACTAGTGACCTAAGGGGTGGAGGGTTTTGTGTATGATACTTAGTAACACTTTGCTGAATAAGTGATTGATTGTACTTTGAGTACTTTAACTATTGTTACTGATTAGTAACTGAGTTAATCAAGACTTTGCCCCAAGAGCAGAAGACTTTGATTGTGTACTTTGATACTACTGGTAAGTGACTGATTGAATTAACTTAAGAGTGACTATTTTACTTTGAGACTATGTTGTGAATATTATATTGTGATTTTCTGTGATAAGTTGAAATGTGGTGAATGCTGTATTTTGAATTTTTGAATATTTCAAAAAATATTTTGAATACAATGCTGTACCTTGATTTTCCATGGATGTTTTGCTTTTGCTATGGAATAAATAGAGTGATCACTATACTGAGTAATCAGAACCTTAAAAAAAAGCTGTTCATAGTAGCAGTTCTTCTGGTAAGCTTCTGTGCATGGCATTACAGAAGGGAGTGAGTTCCTGGAATTACCCAAAGTCTCAGGAGTTCTCTCATACAATCTTAAAATTATTTTATACAAAATTCCTTAATGATTAATCTCCAAATCTCCAATTCTTAATAAGATGTTGTTAGCAGCTCTACAAACCTAGATTATCTGACTTAATTTCTCTAATTCCAACATAGCCAGAACTGACATTACATGGTGAAAATATAATGCAGGTATTTTTTTATAACCTAATCCCCCATGGAAAGCCAAAAGTGAGAGTTAGTCCTGCTCACTGGGACAATTGCTTCAATTATGAAAGTTCATTAATCTTTCCAAGTGTTCTAAATGCTTTGACTATAGCCCTTAGAATTTTTTTTCTGACTGGCTCCATTTTAAATCTTTCAAGGTAATAGAATCTAGATCACAACACAAACACAACACAGACAGTTTACATTTTACAAAGAAACAAACACAAAAAAACAAGACAGATACAGACAGACACAATTCTAACAGAGCACACAGTTACAGTCCTAACTTTACAAATTTTCAACAGAGATACGCAGTTACTGATGTGTACAGTTTAAAAACAGCAGAGGCATACAGAGAAACCAGTTAACAGAAGTGTGAGGTTTAAGAAAGGATATCCTTGCAAGAGTAATCCAAGATGAACCTGCTCACCAGAGGGGTACTGGAGTTTTCCTCACAAAGAATGGAGAGTTTAACCAATGTGGGAGCTCAGAGGATTGGAGCAGGGACAAGAAGAGAGTGCTCACCAGATGAAAGAGATGGAGGTCAGACTCGGGAGAAATTAATCTCTGGAGGTTCCTGGTCCATTCCTGTGGGTACTGGAGAGTCCAATGGCCTGGTTCCATATCAAATCCCACTTCTGACACCAATCAATGCCAACTGAGCCAAATCAGTCTCTAAACTGTGGATAGCTAGAGCAAAACAGAGCAGGTTAGAGATAAGAGAGTCAAGAATAAAAAAGAAGTTTAATTTCAAAGTGAGAGAAATTACTTGCAAGCAAGGACACATGTGCCAGGGCCCCACCTCTATGAGTGAACCTGGTTTAATGTAGATGGATCTCGATGCTTATAATGTTGGTTAGGCACTAAGTTGTAGCCCAGAGAATGAGAGGTAATAGCAACAATGTGACAAGTTTGCTTCATAGCAGGGCTTCATGATCTGAGCATGGAAAATTGTCCAAGCTTGTCCAGTGCTTTTCTGAGCTCAGAGAACACTTGGTGTTAGTCAAAGAAACACAATAATTACGTGGTTTTGCCAGAGGGTGAGATCATCTAGGGAATGAGTGCAAAGGATTGTTGTTATGCCAAGCTCAGAGCACAACTTGCTTGCTAGGCCTTACCTCTGAAAAACAAGGTGTTTTCTGATATCTTAATAAAAGATAGCAAAATCCATAAAGAAACACTAAACTGAAATTTAACTTTAGAAAATAAGGAAGGAAGATGAAAGGAAGGAAAAAGGAGGAAAGATAAAAGGAGGGAAGAAATAAAAGAGGCAGGAGGGGAGAAACAGGAAGGGAGGGAAGTGGAGGGAAGAGGAAGGGAAGGAGGGAGGAAAGAAGGGAAAAGAAAAGGAAAAAAAGGAGGGAGAGAGAGAAGAAAGGAGAAAAGAAATAAGGAGGGTAAAAAGGAAAGAAGGGAAGAAGGAAAGAATGAGAAGAAGTCTCCAAAGCCAAAAAATTTCATGGAGAAGCATCTAGAAGAATCTAATAATAACTTTGCTAGGTTCTGGGGATACAAGTGTAAAGAATGAAACAAATGAATGCAATATCCAGTCTCCTGTGGACTCCCATAGTGGTAGAGAAAAGAACACATTCCTAGAAAATGTCAGCTCTGGAGAGAGAAAAGGCTTCCCATTCATCTACCTTGCTTCAATGCAGGGGGGAAAACCCCTCTTACCTAGGGCCTCATGGCTCCTCTTCTTGGCAATCAATTATGTCTCACTGTTGCTATCAACTTTATCTCTACTCTCCACTGTCTCTGAAACAGCCACTTGCTGCTACTCCACTGATCCTGTGCTGCCCTCTGCTGGAGCTCCACTCCCTACTGCCTCCCATTCCTATTGCCATTAGTGCTGACATATCATTTTGGGAATGATTTCCCCCTTGTAGAGTGAGACCACTCAAGACAATTTTCCTCAGTCCACAGAATCTTGTTGGTCAACTGGCTTGCACATCAAGGGACCAGCAACTAAAAACCTTCCAGAGTTATCCTCCTCATTGATAGTTTCCCAATCTTTCCTCTTAGCTGAGTATGTGCATGAATTCTATTCATCTCTCTGAAGCATATACAAATAGTACCCCCATCAAAGTCTTAATTTTTATATGTGCATATCTCCCCCATAAGTATGTAAGGTTATTGAATGTGGAGATTGTTGTATTCTTTTTACTTGTATCCCCAGAGTATAGTATATAGTACCTGGCACATAGCATTTGCTTAATAAATACTTGCTGATTGACTGATTGATCACATTCTAATGAATTGTTTTTGAGACTGTGTAAAAACTCAGAGACAGCTGGTGGCTAGAGAACTAAACCTGGAGTCAGGAAGACCTGAATTCAAATTCAGCTTCAGACACTCCTAGCTATGTGACCCTGAGCAAGTCATTAAACTTCTGTTTGTCTGATAAAAGGATCCAGTAGAGAAAGAAATAGCAAAAACCACTCCAGGATCCTTGCCAAAACAACCCCACAGCCATGAAGACTCAAACATGACTAAACAACAAAAATTCAAAATCCCTTTTTATTTGTTCTCATAACTTTTAATAATAAGAGTCCAGCTATAAAAATTGTCTTAATGCTTTAATATGGCTCAAGAAGGCCCTGAAAACACTGAAGGTGCTGGCTTTTGCCAGCATTCCAGCTATTGTAATAAAACTCATGACTCTCTTATATTTATATGCCTAGTATAGTAAATCAAAATGGGAGAGGAAGTCATCAATTTGCTTGCTAAGCAAAATAGGCTCCCTGTCTCAAAAGACATATATTATAGACTTTGTGTAACTATGTTGCCTATAGTTTAGATATATCATTATATATATATATATATATATATATATATAGAGAGAGAGAGAGAGAGACAGAGAGAGAGAGAGAGAGAGACAGAGAGAGAGAGAGAGAGGACAGAGACAGACAGAGATAGAGATAGAGGCAGTGAGACAGAGACAAAGTATGCAACTCTGATTGGCTGCCACATTGGTTAAATGCCAAAAGTATGTTTGCCTAAAAGACCATTTCAAGGAGAACTCACACAAGGCAAGCACCCACATAGAGGTCAGAAGAAATTATACAAGGTTACTCTCAAGGTCTCTCTGAAAAACTTTGGAATAGATTATGAGACACAGAAGACACTGGCATGGGATTTCCCAGCATGGTGTGGCCACATCAAAGAAGGCACTGTACTCTATGAGCAAAGCAGAATTATAGTTCCTCAAAATAAATTTTAGACGCAAATATTTAATGATGTCTCCAAGTCAAATGTTCATATGAACTATTTGTGCCTGACCTGTGATAGAGCCTTCCAAGCTCTTATTGCTATAATCAGCCATAATTGGACACACTATACCTGGACCCCAACATAATGGTGTCATTTTGATCCTCTCTGAGAACAAAACATGACAACAAAGAAATTATGTATCATTTTACATTATTACATCATGTGAGAGTATTACATACTCAAATTACATCAAGAGTCAGCTAGGTAGTATAGTAGTTAGAATGCTGGTCCTGGAGTCAAGAAGTATTCAAATCCAGCCTCTGAAAATTATTAGCTGTATAACCCTAAACAAGTCACTTAACCTCTGTCTGCCTCAGTTTCCTCTACTGGAAAATAGGCGTAAAAATAGCACCTACCTCATGGATTTGTGAGAATCAAATGACATAATATTTGTAAACTGTTTAGCACAGTGCTGGCATATAGTAGGCACTTAATAAATGATTTAAAAATAAAAATTATTATTATTTGTATATTCCTCTACTAAATTATCAAGCAACCAGCAATATAGGCCTGATGGGGAATGGAAATAAATCTTTTTAATCTTTGTATTTCCACCAGCACTTACTGTGCTTTTCCCACAGTAGGTGTTTAATAAATGCTTTTCAAAGAGAAATAAATTAGATCAATTAACTAATAAACCAATATTGCTTCATGATGTGGGAGTGTTGAGTGTCATTTTGAAAGTGCACTATTTTTTTATTTTAAGCTTTTATTCAGTCTTTTATTTTTCCCCAGTTACATGTAAAAACAAATTTTAACATTCATGTTTAAAACTTTGAGTTCCACATTCTTTCCCTTCCTACACCCCCTCATTGAGAAGGTAAGCAATTCAATATAGGTAATACATGTGCAATCATGCAAAACCTATTAATAATGGTCATGCTGTGAAAGAAAACATAGTTAAGAAAAATAAGTTAAAAAAAGTATGCTTCAATCTGTATTCAGATACCATCAGTTCTTTCTCCGGGGATGGATAGCATTTTTTATCATAAGTTCTTCAGAGTGGTCTTGAATCACTGTATTGCTGAGAATAGCTAAGTCATTCATGGCTCATCATCTTACAGTATTACTGTTAATTTGCACGGAGTACATTTCACTTTGCATCAGCCCATGCAAATCTTTCCAGGTTTTCCTGAGAGCATCATGCTTAACATTTCTTATAGTACAATAGTATTCCATCATAATCACATACCACAACTTGTTCAGTCATTCCCCAACTGATGGGCATCACCCTAACTTCTAATTCTCTATTCCCAGAAAAGAAGTGCTATAAATATTTTTGTATCTATTGTTCCTTTTATTTTTTATTTTTTTATGTCTTTTGACATACAGAACTAGTAGTGGTATTACTAGGTCAAAGGATATGAATGATTTTATACCCCTTTGAGCATATTTCCAAATTTCTCTACAGAATGGTTGAATCAGTTCACAATTCCACCAACAGTGCATTAAAGTCTCATCTTTCCCATGTTCCCTGAAACATTTACCTTTTTTGTCCTATTAGACAGTATAATAGGTATGAAGTAGTACATCAGAATTGTTATAATTTGCATTTCTCCAATCAATAGTGAGTTAGAGTATTTTTATATGGCAGTAGATAGCTTTGATTTCTTCATATGAAAGGTTTTGATCATTTATTAATTGGGAAATGGCTCATATTTTTTATAAATTTGACTCAATTCTCTATATGTTTGAAAAATGAGATCTTTATCATAGAAACTTGCTTCAATTTTTTTTCACAGTTACTATTGCTAACTGTATATTCCTCCATCCTCTTCTCTGATCCTCCCTCCTTGTTCATTCTATTCTCTTTCTCCTTTCACACTGTCTCTTCTCAAAAGTGTTATGCAAGGTGGAGGCAAGATAGCAGAGTAGAAACAGGACCTCTGCAGGGTGGCTCCAGCTCCCACCACCTCCAATTCATGTAAAAGGGGACTCTACAAGTTACTTAACCCCAATTGCTTAGGGGCGGCCAGGTGGCTCAGCGAGTAAGAGCACCAGCTCCAGTGTTGGGACGACCTGGAGATCAAATCCTGGGCTCAGACACTCAGCACCACACCCAGAAATAACTGGCCGTGTAACCTTGAGCAAGTTACTTAACCCCGATTGCTTAAAAAAATAAAAAAGGGGGGACTCTAAACAAACTTTGGAGCTGGAGAACCCACAAAATGACATGGAGAAGCTGACCTCCCACTGAGGACAGCCCAGCAGCCAGGCAGGAATCAGCCAGTGCAGCATGCTGGGAGCCGAGCCCAGCCCCATGCCAAGGTTTTAGCCCCAAGCCAGGTCTCACCAACCACCAGCTGTAGGGACTCCAAATCACCAGCAGCTGTGGCTGCTTCCAGAATTATCAACACATAGATGCTAAGGAAGTGAGAAGTCAGTGCAGTGTGGTCTTTGGAACCCAGTAGTTGGGAGTGTGTCAGCTTTTGCCCCTGGGGCAAGAAGCCGCTGAGGGCTGAAGTGCAGCCACCACCATGGCAGCTTCAGCTCCTAGCCTGAAGAATGTAGGGGAACCAAGTGACCAGTCTGAGGGATAATCGCTTTTGCTTTAACCTGCTTGGACTTGGATTGCGGTCTAGGGTGGAGGTCCTGGGGTGTACAACTAGCTTGCCAGAGCATGTGGAAGGTTCAGAGAGGGAACCCAAATAACACCTCTGGCAGCAGAGAAAACTGCAGCATTTGGAATGAAGCTCCCCCATCTGGTGGCAGAGTCCTACTGTGGCAAAAAGCCCAAAAGTCAAGTAATTGAGTGGCAAAATGACCAGGCAAAGGAAGCAAACCAAGCAAAGCAATCCAACATTAGACTCCTATTTTGGGGACAAAAAAGATCAAAGCATGGAACAGGAGGAAGACAGTGAAGTCAGAACTCCTACACCAAAACTGTCCAAGAAAAATACAAATATGGCCTGAAATCAGGCCATAGAGGACCTTAAGAAGCAGATAAGAGAAGTGGAGGAAAAATTGGAAGAAAAATGAGAACAATGCAAGAAAATTATGAAATGAGAGCCAACAGCCTGACTGAGAAAAATAACACCTTAAAAAACAGACTAACTAAAATGGAAAAAGAGGCTCAAAAAGGCAATGAGGAGAAGAATGGCTGAATTTGCCAGAAGGAAAAAGAATCTCAAAAGCTCAATATGGAGAATCATTGCTTCAGAATTAGACTGGAGCAAATGGAAACTAATGACTTTATGAGAAATCAAGATGCTGTTAAACACATCCAGACAAATGAAAGAATAGAAAGCAATGTGAAATACCTCATTGGAAAAACCACTGACCTGCAAAATAGATCTAGGAGAGATAACTTAAAAATTGTTGGACTACCTGAAAGACATGATCAAAGAAAGAACCTAGAAATCATCCTCCAAGAAATTCTCAAGGAAAACTTCCCTGATGTTTTAGAATCAGAGGGCAAAATAGAGGTTGAAAGAATCCACCAATCACCTCCTGAAAAAGATCCCAAAAAGAAAATTCCTAGGAATATTATAGCCAGGTTCCAAAATTCCCAGATCAAGGAGAGAATATGACAAGCAGCCAGGAAGAAACAATTTGAATATTGTAGAAACACAATCAGGATAACCCAGGATCTGGCAGCTTCTACACTGAGGGGTCGAAGGGCTTGGAATATGATATTCCAGAGGTCAAATGAGCAGGGATTAAAACCAAGAATCACCTACCCAGAAAAACTGAGTATCATGTTTCAGGGGAAAATATGGTCATTCAGTGGAATAGAGGACTTTCAAGCATACTTGATGATAAAACCAGAGTTGAATAGAAAATTTGACATTCAGATACAAGAAGCAAGAGAAACATGAGAAGCTAAACAGGGAAAAGAAATCATAAGGAACTTACCAAAGATGAACTATTAACATTCCTACATGGAAAAATAATAATTGTGACTGATGAAACTTTTATCAGTATGAAAATAGTTGAAGGGAATAGAAACATATATATATATATATGTATGTATGTATGTATATGTATATATGTATATATATATGTGTGTGTGTGTATAATGTCTATATCTGAGGGTAGACGGGTGCATGAATACATATGTGAATGTATGTATATATGTATACAGGTATACATAGATAGAGGGCACAGGACCAATTTAATAGGAAGGAATGATACTTACAAATTGAAATTAAGAGGTGAGAGAGGAATATAATGGGAGGAGATGGGGAGAGACAGAATGGGGTAAACTATCTCATATAGAAGAG
Organism: Petaurus breviceps papuanus; assembly: GCF_028583685.1. Classification (NCBI taxonomy): domain Eukaryota; kingdom Metazoa; phylum Chordata; class Mammalia; order Diprotodontia; family Petauridae; genus Petaurus; species Petaurus breviceps. The sequence continues at coordinate 11,711,059 of NW_027187327.1, forward strand.
GCTAGGGAAAATGGCTACAATGGAGGGGAAGAATAGGAAGGCAAAAGGGAATGGATCAACCTTATTGCCATTGAATTTGGCTCAGGGAGGGAATGACATACACACTAAATAGGGTATCTCATCCTACAAGAGAGTAGGGGGGAAAGGGATGAGAGGGGGGATGATGGAAGGGAGGTCAGGCTGTGGGGGAGGGAAGTTGGAAGCACCCACTTTTGAAAAGTGATGGGATCAAAATAGAGAATAGAACAAGTGGGAGTTGGGAGAGGAGGGAGGGAAATATAGTCGTATTTTACAACATATCTACTTTGGTAATGTTTTGCATTACCTACACATGTACAACCTATACTGAACTGCTTATCTTCCCAGTAAGGGTAGGTGACAATGGAGGAAGGGAATGAATCTGGAATTCAAAGTTTTAAAATCAAATGTTTAAATATATATACTATTATTAATAATATTACTAACAATATTTTACATGTAATTGGGAAATAAGATATACAGGCACTGTGGCATAGAGATCCACCATGCCCTATTGGAAAAGTTGAAGGGTGTATGGGAGAAGATATGGGAGAGAGCAGATTTTATGAGAGGATATCATGTGGGATTGCTAATTTGGGGCAGTGGGTAGGGGGAAAACAGGGAGAAAATTTGGAACTCAAAATCTGGCAGAAATGGATGATGTAAATCAGAAGTTAAAGCATTTGAAAAATGAAAAAAATATTTTAAAAAAATAGTGTTTTGCTTCTGACTAGCCCCTCCCCCAATCTGTACTCCCTTCTATCCCATCCACCCTTTCTCTTATCCCTTTCCCTCCTACTTTCCTGCAGGTTAAGATAGATTTCTATACCCAATTGAGTATACATGTTATTGGAACTAGACTACTATAATGGGGACTATGCTACTGTACCAGCTCAAGAACTGAACATTCAGTGTTGAGCATCCTATTTTAAGAATGACATAAACTAGCTGGACCACATCCAAGGGAATATATATATATATATATATATATATATATATATATATATATATATAATTATGAGGAAGTCTTAAAATTATGTCAGATCTGGGATTAGGAATGTTGAACCTGAAGAAGAGATTTAGGATAGATAACAAGGCTGGGAACTAGATCAGTGATTTCATTGGTACAATAAAAGCTCAGAAGAAACTCTTCCTACTAAAACAGCTTGGCACCTTTTCTACAACTTTTGTGTTAGGGAATTGCCTAGAGCACTGAGAGGTTACATGACTAGCCCAGGTCCCACAGTTAGCATTTGTCATGGTTGAAATGTAAACACAGGTCTTCTTTGCTCCAATGCCAGTTTGCCATCTATTATACCACATTTCTCCTAGGGAAAAAATAGATATTCTGAAATAGTCAAAAGTTGTAATATTGAAGTTATACTAAAATTAGTTTATATGAATCCAGAGAACAGAACTAGGACTAATGAGTAGAAATTTCAGGAAGGGGGATTTCAGTTCATTATAAAGATGTTCCTTAAGATCAGTAGGCTCTAACTGTTATAAGTTACCATCTGAAATAGTGGGTTTCTCCTCATGACTGTGTTTACACAAAGGCTGGACAATTAGTTTTCAGTTATGTTATGTTATCAGTTCTTTCATCAAGGATTAGGCTAGATGACCTTTGAGAACTTTTATAATACTAGGGGAGAAGGGGGAAAAGGGAATAAGTACTTATTAAGTACCTTCTATGTGCCAAGCACTGTTCTAGGAATCTTACAGATATTATCTTATTTGATCCTCACAACAACACTACAAGGTAGGTGTTATTATTATCCCCATTCTACAGTTGAAATAACTGATGCAGAAAAAAGTTTAAGGTCAGGGTTACACAGCTAGTGAGTATCTAAGCTAAGATGTGAACTCAGGTCTTTCTGATTCTAGGCCAAATACTTGATCAACTGTACCACCTAACTGCCAGGAATTAAATCAGATGAACTTTAAGATCTTATCCAATACCAGAACTTGATGATTCTGTGACTACCTAAATCTCTAGATCAATTGATAAATTTCCATTTCAGGAAAAGAAAGGTAGCTATGTCCTGACCTAGAATCAGAATATGAGCCTACCGTGTTTCCCCGATAATAAGACACTGTCTTATTATTTTTTTTGGACAGAAAAACACCAGAGGGCTTATTTTCAGGGGAGGGCTTATTTTAATGAACATTGACAGCAATTTTAATAAACAGGTAAATGTGAACAAAAAAAATGTACCTTTATTCAATAAGCAAATCACTGGGGAAGAACAGGATGACGCGCTCACTGATGCAGCTCTGATTGTATGCAGCTTGGAGCGCAGCGTGTGTTTGGGGGGGGGGGTGACGGTGCATACAGAGGGTACCGTAATGTAGCGTGTAGCAGGGGATCACCTTCACTACAGTAGCAATCTCAATAGGGCTTATTTTCAGGGGAGGGCTTATTTTAGAGGAATCTTACACAGTAAGGGGAGGGTTTATTTTCGGGATAGGTCTTATTATCGGGGAAACACAGTATTTCTATTTGCACTTCCCAGTTGGCCCTAGTGATGAACTAAATTTCATTGAACTAAAAATGTGTGGATGAGTGGATCAAATGGAAGAAAGCATAATGGAATTGCACATTCAGGATAACTCTTGGGGAGTGTCATAAATTTCCTAAATTAAATTCACTTCAGCTCATTTTCATTTAAAAAATAAATGTGTTCAAAAAACTATTATTAGAAAAAAGTACTATTGTCAGAACCAGGTTGAGTGACTTGTGAGTCAGATCCAGTGTTAGTCTTGTTTGTGAAGACACCATACGTTCTTTATCAAAAGATAGCTAATGATTTCTTTTACAAGATTCTTATTTAACATACAAAAAGTAGGTTATCTATATCCCAAGTCAAAAACATAGGGTGAAATTAAAGACTTTGGGGAGAAAATTTATTCTTATTCCCTAATTATAGAATCAGAATATTCCCAGCTCCTGAGTAAGAAAGTTGCAAGAATAGCATGCATGCCCAGGAGGAAAAGACAAAACACTTTAAGAGAAAATAAATTATTGTTGTTAGAAAGAACATTCAATACCTGCCCTGGATAAATAAATGAATGAATGAAAAATGGATCACTAGATAATGCCTCTATTGTTTGCTAGAAATTCCTGGCCTGAGGCTAACGCAAATTTTCTTAATTGAACTGTTTCAGTTGGCTAAATTATGTTTGAGCATGGAATTTCAGTAATTTAAGAGTTCTCTCTAGATTTTATAGTTAGGAAATCCATAGTTAAGCAACTGAAGGAAAGAAAGAGGTAGTATTTGCTTTAACAAAGGCTAAGTGGCAGAATGGGGTGAAGTCTGTCTCTAATGTAATCTTAAAACCTCCATCACATTCAGGAGGATAATTAAGTACCAAATTATTTTCTGCCATAATTGGAAAAGTAGATTCCCTTTGCTCCATTGAGATATGAAGTTTCTAGTTTATTATTCCCTTCTCAGAATACTTATTAGGTATTGGCTCTAAGTTTCTCTATTCCCAATTCTACTCTAAGGCTTTCACTTGAGATTTCTACATTCCTATGATTCCACTGATGAATCTTAAAACAAGAAGATCCCTTTAAAACACACACACACACACACACACACACACACACACACACTAAACTCTAGAGGCCCTCTAACACCACCAGTAACAAATACAAAATCTTTTGTTTGGCATTCAACATCTCAAATAACCTCCTGTCTCCTCCCTTCCCACCACTCCCCACTACAATCTTCTTAAACTTTTGGGTATCATACCCTTACTTGCGGGTGCTCTGCCCAAAGAAATGAAAATTTTGGTCTCTGAAACTTTTTTTTTCTTAAGGGCCAAGCATTAAAGTCAAAACACTCTCCTTCTCATTGATTGGCCAACAATAGGTCCCAGGCCAAGCCCCAGTAGGTCATTGTTTGGGTCCTGATTAGCTCAGAGTGAATATAAATAGCAATTATTTCTGTTTTGGTTAAAAAACCTGAGGGTCTTCCCTTCCCAGAATGATTTTTTTTTAATTACTAAAAGAGACCATTTCTTGGCTGATTTCTTACCTAAGCTTAATCATTGAATGGGCATTGCCTCAGCCAAACTGAGACCTGGGAAACACTTAGCTTAAAAAAGGTCAAGGTCCCCCACTGCATCCAGGGTCATCTCCAATCTTCCTGATCTAATGTGTCATCACTAGACTCAGATGACTCTAGAGAAGAAAGTGAGGCTGGTGACTTTGCACAGCCCTCCCTCACTTAAATCCAATTCACTTGCATGTCCTGTCATCATCTCCCAGAAGTCAGGGTCCTCTTTGAGAATGAAGGACAAACAACAACAACCACCTCCCCCCTCCACCACCAACCCCCCCCCCCACACACACACACCAACAACTCAGTGAGCCGGTGACACTGGTTTCCTTGCTTTTCCACAAACAAGCCCTGGGCATTTTGACTGGCTTTCCCCAAGCCTGGAACTCTTCCTCATTCTTTGACTCCCAGTTTTTTTCAAGTCTTAGCTAAAGTTCCATCTTCTAAAGGAAGCACCATTTCACAATTTTGCTCTAAGTTTGACGCCTTTCTTGGTTTATTGCTTGTGTGTGTGTGTGTGTGTGTGTGTGTGTGTGTGTGTGTGTGTGTGTGTGTGTAAAGTGAAAACTTCTCAAAACTTACCCTCCCACTTCCCCCACTCCTTCTCTGCTGTTAATCAGCAGCAAGCCCTTTCAGGAGGCTTTCAGATTTCCCACCTCTGCAGGCCCCTCCTCCCTTTCCCTTGCTGTCAATCAGCTTCTTTGGTGGGCTTCTCTGTTGTTTACCATTGGGGAAGATGTTTGAGCTGAGATTTCAGCCTGCCCCCCCCAACCAGTGGGAAAAGGGGACCGCATTAGGGTATAAATTCTTGTTCTGCCTTTTGTAAAGTACCTCTTCCTCATGATCAGTCATGGGGAAGACCACCCTCTTCATCCAGGGAAGAGAATAAATTCCTGTTCCTATCCTAAGAGACCTCCATGTTCTTGATTAAATTTTGGATGAGATTTTTCATCACACACAGATGGGGGCTTGTCTGGGATAATCCCACTTGGAAGCAGCTTCCTCTATACTCTGATCAGGGAGAGACAGGCACCCAGCACAGAGTTCTCTGGTGGTCTCCAGACTAGGTGGGGAGTGACTGCTCTACATGGGTTGAATCCGGAAGGGAGATGTGTTCTTTAAATGGGAACAAGAATGGAAAGAAGAAGGAGGAAGGGGTCGGCAATGGCCCCCCAGGTTCAAAAGAAAGCAGTGCAGTCTTAAATCATGCCTCATGACTTGAGATAAGCCTGGAGTAGATAGCCATTTGGGGTCACTAATTTGTGGAGTTTTAATTATAAGATTAAAACTTGGGGAGCAAGGGGTGACTAGAAGATGCAGTGAACAGAGCACCATCCCTGAAGACAGGAGGACCTGAGTTCAAATTCTACCTCAGACACAACACAAAAACTAGACATGTGACCTTAGGCAAGTCAACAAACAAAAAGAAAACTTTGGGGGCATAGTGATGGCCTGTGGTTAAAATTATGGATTGATTTGACTCTGGGATAAGGGTGCTATCTAGTGAACTCCACCAGGACTGAAGGAGATGTTTCTTCTATAATCAGGGGGATTTTGGAACCCTGAAGAAGCCAGGGTGGCTCCCAAGGCAGAAAGAAGATGTTTCATATAATTGTTGGGATCAGAAGATCCCTGGGTGAAGGAGGGGGCAGGCAATGGCTCCCAGGCAGGGTGGAAGTATGACACCTGGCCACAGACCCAGGCAGGGATCAGAGCTGGGCAGACATGAAGGCACACAGGGTGGCTGAGTTCTGAGTTCCGGATCGGGCAGGGTCCCTGAGGGTGGCTAGGTGGGGGAGGAGTTATTTCCTCCTTAGGCAAAATTCTATGAGAGTAAGGTTATCCCATTCCCTTTCACCTTCCTGTTCTTCCCCTTCATTGTAACAGTTTTCTCTTGCCTCTTTTATATGAGATAGTTTATCCTAATCTGTATGTCCCTTTCTCCTTCTCCCAATATATTCCTCTCTCACCTCTTAATTTAATTTCTTAGATATCATCCCTTCATATTCAACTCATCCTGTGCCTTCTGTCTATGTATACATGAACAAATACATACATACAAATATACATACAAATGCCCACACTCACATACATATTTATATACACGTACATCTTCCTATACATACATACATACATATATGGTATATATATACATATATAATTCCTTCAACTATCCTCATACTGAGAAAAGTCTTATGAGTTATAATTATCATTTTTCCATGTAGGAATATAAATAGCTCAACTTTAATAAATTCCTTATGATTTCTTTTTCCTGTTTACCTTTCCATACTTTTCTCAATTCTTTTATTTGGAAGTCAAATTTTCTGTTCAGCTCTGGTTTTTTTCATCAAGAATGCTTGAAAATCCCTTATTTCATTGAATGACGATATTTTCCCCTGAAGCATTATACTCAGTTTTGCTGGGTAGGTGATTCTTGGTTTTAGTCCTATCTTCTTTGACCTCTGGAATATCATATTACAAGACCTTTGATCCCTTAATGTAGAAGCTGTCCTGATTGTGTTTCCACAATACTCAAATTGTTTCTTCCTGACTGCTTGCAGTATTTTCTTCTTGACCTGGGAACTCTGGAATTTGGCTATAATACTCCTAGGGATTTTCTTTTGGGGATCTTTTCCAAGAGGTGATTGGTGAATTCTTTTAATTTCTATTTTGCCCTCTGCATCTAGAATATCAGGGCAATTTTGCTTGATAATTTCTTGATAGTTGGTGTCTAGACTCTTTTGACCATGGCTTTCAGGAAGAGCAATAATTTTTAAATTATCTCTCCTGAATCTATTTTCCAGGTCAGTGGTTTTTTCCAATGAGATATTTCACATTTCATTTGTGTGGATGGATCTATTTTATAGAGTTTTGATTTCTCATAAAGTCATCAGCTTCCAATTGCTCCAATCTAATTTTGAAGGAGTTATTCTCTTCAGTGAGGTTTTGAAATTCCTTTACCATCTGGCAAATTTGACTTTTTAAAGCATTCTTCTCATTGGCTTTTTTGAGCCTCTTTTGCCATTTGATTTAGTTTTGGGTTTGTTTTTTTTTTTTGCTTTTTTGGAGGGTAGTTGGGGTTAAGTGATTTGCCCAAGGTCACACAGTTAGTTCTTGTGTTAAGTGTCTGAGGCCGGATTTGAACTCAGGTCTTCCTGATTCCAGGGCCGGTAGTCTATTAACTATGCCACCTAGCCACCCCTATTTAGTCTATTTTTAAGGTGTTATTTTCTTCAGCTTTTTGGGGGGGAGGGGTCTCTTTTAGCAAGCTGCTGACTCCCGTTTTTTTTTTTTCTTGCATCATTCTCATTTCTCTTCCCAATTTTCCTTCCACTTCTCTTACTTGATTTTCAAAATCTTTTTTGAGCTTCTCTATGGCCTATAACCAATTCATGTTTTTCTTGGAGACTTTTGATGGGGGAGTTCTGACTGCAACACCTTACTCCCACTCCATACCTTGATCTTTTTTGTCCCCAAAAAAGGATTCTATCATCTGTTTGTGCTTCCCTTGCTTGCTCATCTTGGCAGCCAATTACTTGACTTTTGAGCTCTTTGCCACAGTAGAACTCTGCTTCCAAAATGGAGAGAGCTATTTCCCAAATCACTGGGGTTTTTTCAGTTGTCAGAGCTATTAGATGAGCACCCTCTCCACAGCCCCCACATGCTCTGGTTCACTGGTCACACACCCCAAAACCACCACCCAAGACCGTGATCCACATCCAAGCAGGTCAAAGCAAGAGTGATTACCCTCTGAAGGGTTGCGTGGTCACCCTACAATCTGCAGGCCAGGAACCCCAGAAGCAGCCATGAAGCAGCAGCAGCTGCTGCAGCTACCGCACCTCCTCTGCTTCTCACTCTGGGAGTAGCAGCCAGACTGTGCTCCCGCTGTTTGAACAAAGTCCAATACTGACCTTTTACTTTGTCTTTGGCATTTGTGGATTGAGAAGCCTGGAAGGGGCGGCCAGGTAGCACAGCGAGTAAGAGCACCGGCTCCAGTGTCAGAACGACCTGGAGATCGAATCCGGGCTCAGACACTTAGCACCCACCCAGAAACACCTGGCCGTGTAACCTTGAGCAAGTTACTTAACCCCAATTGCTTAGGGGCAGCCAGGTGGCTCAGAGAGTAAGAGTACCGGCTCCAGTGTTGGGACGACCTGGAGATCGAATCCCGGGCTCAGACACTCAGCACCACACCCAGAAATAACTGGCTGTGTAACCTTGAGCAAGTTACTTAACCCTGATTGCTTAATAAAAAAAAAAAAAGAGAGAGAAGTCTGGAAACAACCACAGCTGCTGGTGATCCACCCTCCTGAAGTCCACTACAGCTGCCTCTGTTCAGGGGGCTGCCCTGTGGCTAAAACCATGGCTCAATCAGATTCCCCTTGGCTCCCAGTGTGCTAGGATGGACCTTTCCTGCTGGCCTGCCAGGCTTCCTTCAGTGGGAGATTTATTTTTCTCTGTCACTTTGTAGGTTCTGTAGCTCTAAAGTTTGTTTAGAGTCAATTTTTTACATGTATTGGAGGAGGTGGAAGCCAGAACTTTGTGGAAGTCCTGTTTCTACTCTGCCATCTTGGCTCTTCCCCCCACCTCCCCCCATTGCCCCGAACCTATATTTCTAGCTTTATTTATGTTATTCCCCTTTATACACTTTTTTTAAAAAAATTCTTTTTAACTTATGGGGTAAAACAAGTATTTCCATAACATAACATAATATAATGAAAGATGATTGCATATGAAACTACAAATCTACTGTGTACAACTTGCTATTCCTATTAAATATACAAAATTATCATGAAAATTTCTTTTTTCTCTTCCATTTTTCTTCCCTCCCCCCACTCCATCCTAGAGATGACTACCATTATATATACACATACACATACATATACATATACATATATACACACACACATATATATAAAATCTGTGTGTATATATGTATGCATATATAATTTTATATATTATATATTATAAAATTATTCTACACATACTTCTATATATCAGTTCTTTCTCTGGATTCTGATAGTATATTTGTTCATATATCCTTTATAGTTAATTTGGGTATTTATAATAATAAAAATTTTTTCACTTAAAGTTGTTCTTAAAACAATATTGCAGTTACTATATACAATGTTCTCTTGGTTTTGCTCATTTTATTCTTCATTATTTCATGTGAGTCTTTCCATGTTTTCCTAAGATCATCAAGCTCATCATTTCTTATACCACAATAGTAATCCATCACAATCACATACCCCAACTTGTCCAGCTGTTCCCCAATTGATGGGCATCCTTGCAATTTCTCTGCCACCACAAAGAGAGCTGCTATAAACACTTTAGAATAGATAGGTTCTTTTGCTTTTTCCCCCTAATCTTTGGGAAAAGACCTAGCAATGGTTTTCCTGGGGCATTAATGGTATTACCGGGTTAAAGGGTATAGGTAGTTTAATAACTCTTTGGGCATAATTCCAGATTGCTCTCCAAAATTGTTGAATTAGTTCACAATTCCACCAACAATGAATGAGTGTCCACATTACCCTACAATATCTGTCACTTACCCCTTCAATCATTTTAGCCAATCTGCTAGGTATAAAATGATATCTCAAAGTTGTTTTAATTGGCATTTCTCTCATCAATAATGATTTAGATCATTTTTTCATATGATTTTAAATTGCATTGATTTATTCATGGGAAAACTGCCTGTTCGTATCCTTTGACCATTTATCAAATGGTTACTAAATACACACTAAATAGGGTAACTCACTCTACAGGAGAGTAGGGGGGAAGGGGATCAGAGGGGGATGATGGAAGGGAGGGCAGGCGGGGGGGGGGGAGTTGGAGGCACCCAATTTTGAAAAGGGACAGGATAAAAGTAGAGAATAGAACAAGTTGGGGGGTGGGATGGGATGGAGGGAAATACAGTCAGTTTTTCACAATTTGGAAATATTCACTATGAAAATGTTTTGCATAGCTACACAAGTACAACCTATATTGAATTGTTTATCTTCCCAGTAAGGGTGGGTGATGAGGAAGGTAGGGAAAGAATCTGGAATTCAAAGGTTTAAAATCAAATGTTAAAAAAAATATTATTATTATTATTTTACATGGAACTGGGAAATAATATATAAAGGCACTGGGGCATAGAGATCCACCATGCCCTACTTTTTAGTCAGAAAGGGGGTGGGGGAAGATATAGGAGACAGCAGATTAGGGGAGGGGATATTCAGTGGGATAGCTGTTTTGGGGTGGTAGGTAGGGGAAAATTGGGGAGAAAATTCGTAACTCAAAATCTTGTGGAAATGAATGATGTAAACTAAAAAAAAAGAGTGTCATGGGTTTTAAAAAGAATGTTGTAAGCTAGATTTAAACAGTGAAATATTGACTAATATTTGTTCAGATAATCCATATAAAAATCTAAACTAGGGCCTAAAATATTCACATCAACAAGAAAAATAAGTCAGTAAATTTGATTTTTTCATTTTAATTACTGTCCTAATTGTTTCAATTTTAGACCTTTTTTATTTTTATAATATGGACTTGCCTATTAAATACATGAGAACAGAAAGATTATATAACTAACTCCTTAAATCCTTTGAAAGATTTTTATAATTGTGAGTAGTTATCTCTATTTCTGCACAAGGTCATACCAGACATTGCTAACATTCTACTGTCTAGTACATGTTTTAGCTGTTCTCAAAATGATACCATGTGGTTTTACTATGGTTAGACACGTATCTTTCAGCTGTTCATATTGAAGTGCAATATTTCTTTTCCTTGATGGAGTTATATAGGAATAGCTGGTTGCCTGCTGTGTTGGATAAGCTATTTGAGTGGATTAAATGAGGAAAAATGAAAAGTTAAGAGACTTCTGTCATCTACACTGCCCTCTGCTGAGTCTATTTTGTGAAAATTGCAGAACTGCATTTTCCTTTTCATAATTGTATACACCCAGAACCCCACCAAGAGTCAAAAACTTTGCTAGATGTGAAAATAATATTGTTTTCTACCAAACCACATGTAGGCTATATGGAATTCTATGGCAAAGATAGAAGTTTTTAAAAGATTTACCAAACTAGTTACACACATGATTCCAGAAATTAATTATAATAATAAAATACTTTTCTAAGAAATGAGAACATTTGCTATTTAGGAAATATGAAGCTTCATTTTTAGTGTAAAAATCATTAGAAAACAAAGTTATATATGCTTGCTGAAAACAAATCAATTCAAATCAGCAAATATTTATGTAGCAGGAAATTTATATATATGTATATACATATATATATATATAATTTTAAGTTATTCAGATTTGAAAAATGTGCTGTTATTCCCATCATAAACAATTCTCTAGAATATTCTTCCAAATAGTTCATAGGCTCTAGTGCAGCTACAAGAGAGTTCCTAAAATGTTATCTTCAATATTTTACTTTCTTAAAGGCATGATTGTATTTTATAATAATTTTTACTTGTAAAAGCAGAAATGTCATAACTCCTAAGGATAAAACAGTTTTTGGTTACTGGAGTTTTTCTTTTTGCATATATTTTGAGAAAAAAGATATTTTATCTCAAGATTTCCCTTTTAATTTTTCTCTAGGTTTATAATCTATAAAGAGAGCTATGTGAAATGTTGGCCATGAAGCAAGGTGAAAGGTGGATATTTGAGTTTAACAAGATGCCTAGATGCACAGCATGTCATCTTAATCTGATCTATATGCACCCTTTGCAAATTTTTCCTGTAAGCATATTACATACTGTTTTAAAGAGAGACAGTTTTACTCCTGAAACCTGCCTTGGTATCATATGATCTTTCTGAAAGTGTTGACATGAGCTTTTAAATTAGTATTCAACTCTAATTCACTATGAAGAGTGGCTAAGGAAGTGAAAAGAGTCAGACATTACCTTTGCACTTGCACTTACTTTTGCAATTGGTTTCTCAGGGGATGGAATTTCTTCTCAAAGACCCACTAGTACAGCAGACTGAACTGCCAATCATGAGATTGCTGAAGGCAATGTCTGAAAGCTTCATTTTCACCACAGGAGACTTGCTTCAAGCCTTCATGGGACCCACCACCCAAGGTAACTGAAAATGCAGCTAAAGGAGCCAAGCAAAACGAAGGGGCTGATTGAGGAATTCCCATTTTTGAAAGGACAAGGTGGATAAATAACAATAAATTGCTACTCAGCAACAGCTAAAGTCAAGGTCACACATGATACTTCCCCAGGGGCTCTAGTCCTTCAGGCAGACTCATTTATCTTAACTCTCCTAAATGACTGGTGTTGTTCCAACACAATAAGATAGGAAATTAGGTCTCTGTTCTGTATGCAGAAATATTCTGTTCTACTTCTTTTGGATTCTTTTCCTATACATTATTATACTAGCCAAAGGTCTCCTTGTTTCACTTTTGAGTGTAAGGTCATGGAAAATTCATTTAACCTAACTGTTTTGCTTTCTCCTTTTTATTTTTGCAAGACAGGGAATGAAGGAGAAGTGAAAATTGATAGCACCTATAGTGAAAGCCTTTACTAAAGAAAGCCAACAGATTGAGAAAGTGGGGATGAAGAGTCAGAGAAAAATTGTTGTATGGATAATTAATTTTCCAAGTCCAAATTAGTATATAGTTATGCTTGATTCCAATTACAAAAAATATCCTCTATATTAGGTGTTCTTAACCTAGAGATATCAGGAAAGACATGAATTTGGATAAGGAAGAAAAAAATATATCTTTATTTTTTATTTTAACATTTTCTTTAATTATGATTTTTTTTAAGTTGTATTGAGAAGAGATCCATAGGCTTCATAGGATTGCCAGATGAATTCATTACACAAAAATTGGTTAAGAATTTCTACCCTAAGTGAAGAAAACTTTTAAGAAATGAGTGGAACACACCTTTATCTCCATTGCAGGAAAAGCACAAGGAAGAAACAAGCCATATGATAGAGTAAAACAACAACATAAAAAGTTTCAATGTCAGGGCATCCTAACATTCAAACAGCAAGTAAAATGTAGAAAAATATTTGCAAGGTATTTAGAAAAAAATGTACTTGAAAGTTTCCTCATTAATAAATTTTCTGCATAAGGAAATGCTCACTCACCAGTCCTTGGCTACAGTATACACAAACATGAATAATATTATTTTATGTATCTGTTCAGGGATAACAATTGATTGCCTTAAAATTATCTGTTCTCGAGGAAAAGAATAAACTTTTAAAGATATAATATATTTAACATTAATGAAAAGTCAAGAAACCTACAAAGAGCTAAAAAAGAAAACAAGATGGATATTTTCAGATTAATTATGAAAACAGATCTTACTGTGGGTCTCATTCGGGTAGCACTCCTGTATTTATTGGCCACCTGGTTAGCCTCAGGGAAAGTAATTTTTCATTTTCATATTCTAATAGTAATAGACTCAGATGTTGCAAGAATTGTTTTTAATTCTAAATCTAAGCATGTCCCAAAGCCACACACTTGTCTGTATTCATTCATTCATGTTGCTTTTCCTCTTGAGTATAACTTTCACCAGCTAGTAAAAGTGTTCCCTCAATCCTATTTTAACATATGTGTTTGTAATCCTATTGAATGAGGAAAATGGAAGCATTAAACTACATAGTGAAGATTGCCATCAGAACATACATATCATCTCTTTCAATTGCCAACACCAAGAGAAAGAGCACTTATTCTGATAGGCTGGTGTAACCTCGCCCAATGCTGGTCAAAAGTTTTGTCTTTTCTAAAATTGTAAAGAATTCTTTTTGAATTGAAATCCATCATATCTCTACATGACAGGAAGAGAAACCATTGTTTTGGTTTTCCAGTCTTTACTGAGAACTAAACTCAGTTGAACTTTTAAAAATATTGGTGACAGAGAAGAACCTTAGATAACATCCACTCCAACTGCATTGAGGGATCAGAGACATGGGCACTATGATGCAAATATAGCATGTGGGTCAGAAAATGATAGATACCAAGTTTTCTAGAAGAAACCTGAAAAATTATCTAAGACAAAACCTCTCCTCTTACAGACGAGAAAACTATATTTGGTTTTTAGTCTTCTCTGAGGGTCAATAGAAATTTTTCTGGGGGTGGCCAGGTGGCTCAGTGAGTAAGAGCACTGGCCCCAGTGTTGGGATGACCTGGGGATCAAATCCGGGCTCAGATACTTAGCACCACACCCAGAAATAACTGGCTGTGTAACCTTGAGCAAGTTACTTAATCCCAATTGCTTAAAAAAAAAAGAAATTTTCCTGGATTAAACTCATTCATCAATAGATAATACCTGATAATTCATTGAACACTTGTTCAATGCACATTTATCAAATACTTCTTCTGTTCTAAGGTGTAATGGGAATGTAAATTTTAAAGATCTTCCCTGCCCCTAAGCTAAAGTGCACCTGAAGCCTGGGGTGAGAGGCTTGTTTTTCAGTAGATACTTTTTGATTAGCCAGTGAGTCAATAAGGTTGTTAAATTCTCTGAGCCAGGAAAAGGCTAAATAAGCCCTGATGTGAAGTTTTGTTTTGGGGCTCACTTTGAGAAGTGTTCTGTGATTTGATATGGATTCTGGGAAGCCATTGTCCAGAGCCCCCCCAGCTTTGAAAAACCCAGATGTTGAAACCCAGATGTTGATTTGGTATGGATGTAATGGTTGGACAGTTTGGAAAGCTGTCTACTTGATCTGTTTCTGTCTTGATAATTCTGTCTGTATATTCTGAAGTTCAGGGTGCTGACCTCTTTCCCCTGAACTAGGTAAACGATACATATTTGACTGATTAAAGTAAGCTTGTTAACCCATTTTGAGTTGCTTTCCTTTATCAAAGCAGATCCAAGAACCTGTGCTAGCAGCCACCCTGGGAACGCTGGGGTGCTTGCTGCTACATAAGGGCAGCTAGGTACTACAGTAGATAGACTGCTGGGCCTGGAGTCAGGAAGACATCCTCCTGAATTCAAATCTGACCTTAGACACATAATAGCTGTGTGACCCTGGGCAAGTCACTTAACCCCATTGACCTCAGTTTCCTCATCTGTAAAATGAGCTGGAGAAGGAAATGGCAAACCACTCCAGGATCTTTGCCAAGAAAACCCCAGAAGGGGTCAGGAAGAGTCAGACAGGATAGAACGACAAAACCACCACCATTTTTTCTAGGCACACTACTAAGCTCTGGGGATAGACACCAAAAAAAGAAACTATTTTAATTGTTTATAATCAAAGAATACAATGTTGTTCATAAATGACTGAGAAACCAATCAAATAGAAGTCCTTTTCAGAAAAGGAATTGAAGCAAATCCATTTTTAAAGATCAGCTAAACTTGAATCTCCTTTACCTATCACTAAGATATTTTAAAAGCATACAGTCACTTCCCCAGCTCAGAATTTACATCTTCATTCATTTGCAATCAGTATTTTGCTGTCTTTTAAATTTCAGCCTTTTTTTCCTCCTCTTTGATGCAAACACAACTGACACTGAGATTAGAGGAAATTAGGAATGTATTTTCTGTTGGGAATAAATCCAACTATGTCTGAGTAACATGTGGAGGAAGTCAGGAAATACTAACAGAAGATTTAACTCTAAAGACAGGCCTCAGGATTACTATCAATATTGTTAGTATTTTATCCTCATTTTTGGATTTCTGAACAAAGAAACCTCTTGCAGAAAGTCCCACATGTATAATTGGTAGAAACCTCAGAGGTCGCCTAGATCAATGTTCTCATTTTCCAGAAGAGGAAACTGACACTCAGATAAGTCAGGTGACTTGCCCAAAGTCTCATAGTAAGTGTCCGAGAGATGAGATTTGAACCCAAGTCCTCTGACTCCAAAAATATAGGGCTCCTTCTACTTAGCTTCCTGTGGAAATTAATTTGTTGTTGTTCATTTGTTTTCAGTCACGTCTGCATCTGCATGACCCCATCTGGGTTTTCTTGGCAAGTATACTAGAGCAGTAGTTTGCCATTTCCTTCCCCAGTTCATTTTACAGATGAGGAACTGAGGCAAACAGGATTAAGTGACTTGCCCAGGGTCACACAGGTGTGACACACACATGTGTCCAAGGCTAGTGAGTGTCCAAGGCTAGATTTGAACTTGGGAAGATGAGTCTTCTTAACTCAAGACCCTGGCACTCTATCCATTGTACCACTGTGGAAGTTAAAGATAAGTCATAATAATTAATAATCTACATTGTACAAAGTGAAAATTGAGACTACAGGCAAAAATCTTTTACTTCTGGAAAGATGCAAGACTATCAGACATGTTTATACTAACATTGTTTGATACTGGATGCCTACATGATATTACAAACACTGCAAGAAACATGAAAAATTAAGTCAATTGTCTATGTGACTGCCAACAGCAAGGTTATATAGGAAACAGTATTAATGTAAAGTATATGGGATTTGGAGGAAGACCAGTAGGAAACTTGCTCTGCCTCAAAGTACCATGGAAAGAATACTCTCTTGAACAGAGGAAATAGGATTGAAACCCCCTCATTTTGATGTCTTCTGGCTATGTGACTTTAGGAAAGGCATTTAACCTCCCTGAGCCTCAGAATCCTCATCTGTAAAAGGAGGGGATTAGTCTTAAATGGTTTTTCAAGTCCCTTCCAGAAAATTTAATAACTATCATTTTATGACTTGCATGATATTTGCTGTGTCATATCACCATTATCTGATTCATCACCTGTAAAATAATGTGATTGGATTGGATGTTATCTAAGATTCTTCTCTGTCACCAGTATGTTTAAAAGTTCAACTCAGTTTAGTTTTCAATAATATGCTGGGTATCTTTTTTTCATTGACTTTTGAGTAGTCAATTCAAGTGAATTTGATGACCAGTCAGGATAAATGAGCACATAAACATTTTCATGAAAAAATTTTAATTATGGACGTATATTTATGAATACCTTAGACAATTGGTCTTCTGTAGAACAAACTAATTTGTTTATCTTCACCTGGCTGTGTGATGCTAACAGGATGAGCAAAACCTGGAGAACAGATATCAAAAGAGTGAACGCACACCTGAATTTATGTCTACATAGCTGGTTGAAAGTGAAAAATGCAACCAAACAACCATCAGAGTATTTGTGTCGCTGTTGCTGCCCTATAAAATGAACAAAACACTAAAATTCTAATCTGCTCCTTTTTGTGGCATAGAGGTGAAGATGGATACTCAAATGCTATGGCAATAGAAAATAAGTTTTGGCAGTTCCCAAAAAGCTAGGAAAATTTTAAGGATGAGCCTGGCAACAAACTGTATGCCTGTGGTCTGAGGACCAGCCTAGCTAAATTCAAAGAAGCTCAACTACAGAAGATTGAATGGAAAGTGAATCTTTTTTTTCAATCACAATTCATGAAGACCATATATACAGGCACAGAGAAGTTTTAGTATGAGTCAGTTTAAGCCTTGATTTAAGGACTATAAAGCCTAAGTGTTATGAGACTCCTCTTATTATATTTAGGCACTGATGCCTTTTTTACCTAGTAGCTATTTGGAAGTATTCTCACAAATGGAAATCATGAATCCTTGAAGTATTGAAATAAGATGACATGTATTAGTCTTACACAGAACTAACTGTCTCATTAGCACAGAGACATTGCATGGAGCCTATTTACAATCTACTGGCATAAAAATGGGTCAGAAAACCTTTGGAAAATCAACACTTCCTTTGGTAAAGGCCCTTAGAGAGTACACCAGTTTACAAGCAACAAGTATTCATCAAGCATGCCCTCCAGTCAGTACACCCAGTGATCCAGAACCTAAGTAAAGTAAGCCTTACCATAGGGGAAATTGGACCAAGCCAGAAGCTAATGATTAATAAGGGCCGCAAAAAGGATACGACCAGCTGTAGCATTTGGATCAGCAGCCAGTATCCATGGAAGCACTGAAGGTGATTTTCTTCACCATCACTAGTCCGTTTTATAGCTAGCATTAATTTTTCCCATCATCTATATGTTTCTACTGCACTCTGGCAACACAATTCTGTCTTCAACTCCCCTCTTATGAAACTGATCGTTTTTGCTGTTCCATTCATTTTCTTTAATCTGTTGGCTTCCTTTCGGACTGACATCTTTCTTCTCTTCTTTGTCTGAAGTAGTACAAATCCTTTTCTAATCCTGCAAAGTCTTAAAGGCTTTCTTTGAGTAGGTCTTTTCATCATTTCTAAGTGTTCCACTTTATCTTTTTCCCTCAGTGCTTCTCTAAGGAGACACAAACTGTGTAATGTGTCTCTGAGACCTACAGAAGAAAATTCAAATTCCTTAACTTTGTTTGGGCCCTTTCCAAGAGGAGTCTAACCTAGTTTTCCTGCTTTAGTTCCTAGTGCTTCTCTACAGGAACCCTCTACTCCAGTCAAATAAAAGTATTCATAGAACCCAGATGTGTGGTATTTATTTCCACTTCCTCTGCCCACATCATTTCTCCCACCCAGAATCTCAGTGTCCATATTCAAACTTTTTCAAGGTTCAGCAGCAAATCCAATCTATTCTATAAAATAATCCTCTAACCTCTTCTATCACAGTAATTTCTAGAGCCATACTTACATAGAATGCCCCCCCACCCCCAACCCCTAGTGTTTTGAGATGAGCCTGACTCAAACCAGTCACCTAGTAGTTTATATTTGATACTAGAGTGAAAGACACTCATGGGTCAATTAACAGTTGATGGAGATAACCATAGTAGAAGAAAGATATTCAACAATATATGTCTATTAATTATACTACTATGCTGATTCATTGAAACAAAGCTCTCTAGCCTGAGTTGTCCATTATGGTCTGTCAGTTAGGCATCAGAGAGTGCCTAAAACTTTTCATGGTTTTTTATACTCAGGTAACCAGGAGCTGTTATCAGCTGACTGTACCTTTAGTCCCCCAAACCAATCATGTTACTAGAATGGTTTCAAAACTTTTTGGGGGGTACTTTTTGGAGGTCAATTGGGGCTAAATGACTTGCCCAAGGCTTCATGGCTAGTTTTTGTGTTAAGTGTCTGAGGCCAGATTTGAACTCAGGTCCTCCTGACTCCAGGGCTAGTGCTCTACTCACTGTGCCACCTAGCTGCCCCAGTTTCAATACTTTTTAAGGAAAAAAACCAGTCTAATTTGCATTAGGTTTGAGGTTAGGACATTGTTTCCACCATACCTCGTTTTTATAGGTCCCCTTGTGTTGAGAATCTTTATATTTTTATTATCAATTAATACTATGTTACAACTTCTAGTTATTTGGAAGTGTAAAATAATAACTTGTCTTTACCCCTAGTTTGACTTAAAACAATAACTTTTGGAAAACAGAACAGCAGTGGGCCAATTAACTGAATGGAGGAAAAAGTTAACTTCTATTAATCCCTCAACAGTCATGAAAGCTGGCATCATTTGAATATTGAAAGTAAAAAGTTGCTTCTAACCATCTAATCAGGCTGAGAAGCAGTGTATCATCAGAGAACATAATCAGACTAATACAATAGAAAGAAAATATAGAAAAAGTGCATGACAGAAGTTCTCTTCTTTTTTCTAGGCCAGAGACAACATTGTTCCACTTTTCTCTTGTTGCCTGTCAAAGACTATAGGAATATCTTTCTCTAGAATTCTCATTTTTACTTGTGGGCAGGGGGGCAGTTAAACCATAGTTCTTTCCTTTTTATATTATCTTAGTTCAAAAGCTAAAATGTGTTCTCAGGGTCTGGTTGCCAGTGAATCTTGGTTGAAGTTCTTCTCCCTATCTTTTTCTCTTTCCCTCACTCTCTCTCTTCTTCTTCTATTTCTGCTTTCCTTTTGCCCTTCCTCTTCCTTTTCTCCTGAATTTCTATCTTTCCTTCCTCCCCTTCCCCTTCTCTTCCCTCTCCCCTTCTTTTCTCTTCTCTTCCTCCTCCACTTGTCCTCCTCCTTGTCCTGCTTCTTCCCATCCTTGTCGTTTTCTTCCTCCTCCTCTTCTTCTTCTCCTTCTTCTTCCCTTCCTCTCTCCCCCCCCACCTCAGTTACAAGACCTCCTATAAATTCAGGCAGTACTACAGGACTCTAAGGGAGTTTTGATTTGTAGTCTAATTTCACCTATGTACATAGATACTTGTAGCCTTATAGTTTTAAGGTTTTTTTTTTTCTCAACAATTACACTCCCAATTTACCTCTTTATCTGTTTTGAGAGATTTATATGTGTAACTGGAATTCCATCTGAGCCTGGGGTATTTTGTATGTAGTTGCCTATGTAAAATTAGAAGTGACTCTGGATTGCTGGAAAGAATGCTAAAGTATACTTATATAAGAGACAAAGTTGGGGCCAGAACTTCTTGTAAGACAGATATGGGTGGCTCCAGAGACACTTTGGGAGAGAGACATGTAGATAAATCCTCCAAGAAGTAGACAGGAAAAGACTTTGGAAATTGCAGACACATAAGTGGAGCTGGTTCCTCAATGTGTCTGATTTTCAGCTTTCTTTCCTAGAGACTTCAGAGAGAGAATTTCTCTTCAGGTGAGATCAGCTTCTCTTTCTTGGTTTGACTTGAGACCTAATTTCACACATATCTAAAAAATTCATTCACTCTTATGTAGTCATTGATATGTTATAATCCATGTAACTACCAATTTCTACTTAATGTTTACTTAGGTAGATGGACTGGGCCTGGTATCAGGAAGACCAAGATTCAAATCCAACCTCAGATATCAGCTAACTATATAACTTTGGGCAAGATTATTTGCCTTAGTTTTCTCAGTTATAAACACTCCTTCCTCCTTTGTTTTGCCAATTAAATAAGATATTTGTAAAGTGGCCAACAATAGTAAGCACTATATAAATTACTGTCGAAATTACTATAAATATAATATTGGGAACTCACTACCTCACTACTTATTAGTAGTAGTAGCCATAATAGTAATAGCGGCAGCAATTAGTAGTAGTAGTAGCAGTAGCAGTAGCAATAGCAGCAGCAGCAATGTCAGTAGCAGTAGTAGCAACAGTAGCGATAAGTAATAGCAGTAGTAGTCATGGCAGCAGCAAGAAGTAGTAGCAGCAGCAGCAGCAAGAAGTCATAACAGCAGCAGCAAGAAGTAGTAGTAGCAGCAGCAGCAACAGCAATAGTAGGAACAGCTGCAATAAGTAATCGTAGCAGTAGCAGCAGCAATGGCAATAAATAGGAGTAGGTGTCATAGCAGTAACAATAAGTAGTAGCAGTAGTAGCAAGAGTAGCAATAAGTAGGAGGAGGAGTAGCAGCAGCAGCTAGTATTTACATAGCATTTTATGGTCTAAAAAGCACTTTACAAATATTATTTCATTTTATCCTCACAGCCCTGGGAAGTAGATGATGATGATGATGATGATGATGATGATGATTATGATGATGATCCCCATTTTACATATGGAAAATACTGAAGCACAGAGAGAGGTCAAATGACTTGTCCCAGGTTACACAGCTGTTAACTAGATTTGAATGTGGTCTCCCTGAATCCAGCTCCAGCACTCTCTACTTTGACACCCAGCTGCTTTGGGGGGCATTTTCTCCTTTATTTCTCTTTCTATGTCATGTCAATAATCTTTCATAATATTCCATTTCAAAATTTCATCTGGACTTTTTTTCTCCTCAATCCCCACTTTAAAACCTTTTTGATAAGGTCAGTGAGGTTTCTGCCAAATACATTCTTCCCACTCCTAATGAGATGCACACTATGCCTTGCCAAGAGTCCTTCATTCAATTTAGTAAGCTGTGGTCCAAAAAATCAATTCTGTTCTGCAACATTATCTTTGTAATGAATTGTTCACTTCCCATATCCTCTTTCCCTTCCAAAATCATGACTTTTAACTGAAAGACAACATAGAAATGCCACCTATACCCCATATTTTTCATTTTCCTGTCCCTAGAGTACTATACTTGCCTGGTGGTAACATTCAATCCCATATGAATAAGTAGAATTTGATGTAGTTGGAAGGTTTGATTGGTTACAGAAGATAAAAAATGAGGAAAATGGTGGGGGAGGTAAGTTTTGGAACCCAAATGGCCATCAAAAATATAGATTGTAGGCTCAGAGGATTATCCTGGCACTTAGTAAGCACACAATAGTAACTTGTTGATTGACTGATTGATTGATTTTCCGATAAGAAAGTAAATCCCTTTCTTGATAGCATCAGTTAAATCCTTCCCAAACATGCTGGCCATTACCTATATATCAGCATAGCTCACATTGCTCTACTAGTTGAAAATGAAGCTTGCTAAACCAGACAATACCTGCAATTTTATCTTAAACATGTTACAGAAATTCTGGTGAAGGAACATAAGATGTTAGAACTGGAACAGACTTTAGAATTTATCAAGTATAATTCTCCCATTATATAGATGAGAAGACTGGGACATATAATCATAGCAATGAAAAAACGTAAATTAACTGCTGTGCCCATGGTCACATTGCTAGACTGGAATCTACATCTCCTGAATCATAATTCAGTGTCTTTTTTGGCTATATTCTTCTGCTTCTTACTAAACATTGCCTCATAGCCTCCCCACATTAAAGAGAAACATAAAATTAGGACTTCATCTGATAGTCCCTTTAGTTAATTTTCTGTTCTTTTAGCTGCCAAAATTGTCAAAATAATGGTGACTGCCTTCATTTCCTCACCACTCATTTCATCCTTATTATGCTACTAAAAATGTACCCTTGATACTTTCCAGTGTTATTCTTGCCAATTCTAGAAATTTTTTCTCTACCCACTTTCTCCCTTAACTCTTTGCAGCAAATGATACTGTTAGACATTTCCTTCTTGAAACACTTTGTATTTTACTGGTTTTCTCTTATTTCTTGATCTCCTTCTTCTATCTCCTTTGCTCTTTCTTTTCCTTCCTTTTGCCCCTAACCATGGACATCTTCCAAGGTTCAACACTTGTCTCTCTATTATTCTTCCAGCTCTTTCCTTTGCTGAATTGATAACTATATTCTAGTTTTTCAAAATCTCTATTTTTTTTCACCTAAGGTTTTCTACTAACTAGAGAAAAGTCATCTTCACTGTGATGCCCTGTCACTATCTCAAACTTAATCCACTCAAAACGAAACTCATAACATTCTCTCCAAAAACATTTCCTTATTCAGATTCCTCTTTCATTCAATAGCATCACCATTTTATAGTCACCCCAGTAACACATTTCGGAACAAAGCCAGGACAAAGTATTTATGAATGCAATGCAAGATTTGAAAATTGCACCCCTATGTGTCACCATCCATGGCTACTTTGATCCTTCACTAGACCATAGGAGACTTAACTAATTACAAATTACCCACAACAAATATAATTTTCTAGTGTTAAGGCACACGCCCTTAATGGGGTGTTTGTGCTTGGACCCCAATTCCAAGATCACATTTCTTCCCTAACAGTTCTCTCCTCAGTCCAAGGACAACAAGACTCATGACTCAAGACAACAAGACTCATGAGTGGTCCCCAGTGAAACAAATTACATTTCACTATCACAAGAACAAACTGACCTCTGAAGAAATTCTCTTGTAAAAACAGGACTCTCTTGTAACCACAAAATTATCATGTATTGATTCCCAAAGTTGTCATATTCAATCTGGAGGTCAAACTATAGACATCAACTCTCAAAGCTGTCTTGCTACAGTCATAACAGGCCAAAAATACAACCCTGAGAAACCTTTTTACCCTGGTTTTTCAGTAGTGAATGAAGACTGTGACCAAAGTTGTAAGTTATCACCTAATTAGCATATCTGTCAATAATCCACTACTTTTCTTATATAAGCTCTAGCACCATTCCCTTTAAGTTCTAAGTTCCTTAATACATGCAAATTCTCTCAGAAATTCTGCCTGCTATATTGGTTGTAATAAACTTTTGCCACCTTGACTTAAAGAATGCTTGAAAAGATTGGGACATATAATTGTAGCAATAATTACATATATATATATATATATATATATACACATACATACACACCATTTACATACATATATATATATGTACATATATATATATATATATTATATAGCAACATACCATACAACTCTTACCTATACTTTGGTCCTTGAGGAGTTCCTGAAACCCCCCTCAAACCTCATCACCCTCATAAAAAGCAATATTTAAAAGATTGAAATACATCAATTGAGGAATGTCAAACAAATTGTGGTACATGGTGGTTATAGAATATCACCATGTTATAAAGAATGACAAACATGATGAGTACAGAGAAGTATGGAAAGACCTACATTATTTGATACAGAGTAAAGTCAATAGAGTCAAGAAAACAATATACACAAGGAATACAACAATAAAATGAAAAGAATACACACACACACACACACACACACACACACACGACAGAAGGTAATCTCACAGGATTGCAAAGAACAAGCATGTTTTGAAAGAAGACATATAAAAAGACAGACCCCTTCATCCTTTTGCAGAGGGTAAAAGTCTACAATTTTGTTATACTGCACATATTTTAAGACTTTTTAACATATCAATTAGTTATGCTGATTAAGGATTTTTTCCTATTCCTTTTTCCTTTTTATCATTTTGTCTTTTAAAATATTACTTTGTTACATTGGATGATTCTCTGGAATGGGAAGGAGAAGTAGAAGGATACTACAGGAAATTATTATGATTTTTAAAAGCAAATTATAACAATAAAGTATTTTTTTAATCAGAAATCCATCCCCAGAGTCATAAGACCTGTATTCAAGTCTTCTTCATGGCACATATTGACTGTATAACTTTAGGTAAGTCGATTTTCCTCCATCTGCTACACAAAGCTTTCAAAGAATACAAGGTGAAGAACAATTTCTGATATTCATTGGTAGAGGGAAAGTCCACTGAGGAAACTCCCTTTAACAATGAAATCACAGGGGCTAAACAAAAAAATAAAGTAAAAGTCTTCCTCTTTTACTTCCCTACTCTTTTTTTTTAACACTAGAATTTTTACCCTAGAATTCTCAGCTTCCAGTGAATATTCTACCTCATAGTTATATTTTATCATATTATCTCATTCATCTCCAATATTCAATCTCTGCGTATTGATGATTCTTCCTCATAAATATATCTCGAATATATCATTTCCTATCCATTTTTATTGCCATCAATCTACTCCAGGCCCTCCCTGTTGTATACCCATCCTTCTCAACAGTCTCATTTCTAGTCTCTTTCCTTCCAGCTTTTCTCCCACCTAATCTATCTTACACATCATCAAATTAGCCTTAGAATAGCAATTTCACCCATTATCCCCCATTCCCAGGTAGACATCTTCACTGATTCCCTTTCTCTATCACATTGAATCCAAATGTAAGATCCAAGGTTATAATGACTTACATTTAAACTTTTCTTGACATATAGTTTTATTTTATCTCACAACCATATGAATTAGGTCTTGCCAAAATTGTTATTCTCATATTAAAGATGAGAAAACTGAAGGCTTAGAGAGGTAGTCAGTGATCAGTAGTCAGGTAGTCAATCCATTTCCTCAGACCTCAACCTCTGAAGGCAGTTTTTCTGATGGTTGTAATAAAATAAGGTAATTACTCCAAGTCCAGGCATCTGCTTATTAATTAGGATGGGCTGGGCCCCTTACTTCTGTTTATCCTATAAATGGAAGCCAGTTTGAACTAAGGTCCTCCACAACAGATGTCGTGGCTTTTTCTAACCTCTCCCCCACCTCAAAGATGAATAGGAAAGAGCTGCAAACTATTAACCCACATTCTCATTAAAATATTCATCCATCAGGTTGCATACACCTCATAATAAAGGATAGTTTGCTTGGAGAATTGCTTCAAGCTGCCTTTTGTCAAATTCTGGCCAACACAATTGAGATTTAACCCAGATATTATCATAAGATCATGGATCAGGGATAACAGATTTAAACTAGAATGGACCTCAGAGGTCATTAAGTCCAGACCGATTATTTTACAAATGAGAAAAGTGAGACTCAGAAAAGTTAAATGAATGGTCCAGTATTACACAACTAGTCTGAGATGAGCTTCAAAATCAAATCTTCCTCACTCAAAGTTCAGTGTTCAACACAGTAGTACATCATGATACTAATGCCTCTGTTATAAGATAGCCCCTATGGACCCATCCAAATCAATCCTAATTTCCATCCTTCATGATCCTTAATGTACTATATAAGATGAGATATTATTACTGTTGCTATTTTTTTTAATCAGCTTATTTTATTTTTATTTTTTTGCTTTGTGGAGGGCAATTGGGTTTAAGTGACTTGCCCAAGGTCACACAGCTAGTTTTTGTGTTAAGTGTCTGAGGCCGGATTTGAACTCAAGTCCTCCTGACTCCAGGGCCGGTGTTCAATTCACTGCACCACCTAGCCACCCCTTCTGTTGTTATTATTACTAGTATTCTGCACAGGAACCATTGGTTCTAGACAAGCTGATATTCTCATGGTCTCTTGAATATGCTCATTCATTCCAAGCTCCTAGATTGTCTTGATTATTTTACCCCTTCAGGCTCTCTAGAGGCAGCTAGGTTGCTCAGTGAATAAAGTACTGGGCCTGGAGTACAGAAGATCTGAGTTAAAAATCTAACTTCAGACCTTATGAGCTGTGTGACTCTGGGCAAGTCACTTCACCCCACTGGGTCTCAGTTTACTCAACTGTAAAATAGGGATAATACTAGCACTTACCCTCCAGGGTTGTTGTGAGGATTGAATGAGATAATAATTAAAAAGAGAGTAGCACAGTGTATGGTACACAGTAGGTGTTTAGTAGATGCTTGTTCCTTTCCCTTCACCATCTGCCTCTCTGAGCCTTATCAATCTTCCAAGATACACTGAAGTCTTACCTCACCCATAAAGCTTCTTCAAGTGACAGCAGCCAACATTTATCTTCCTCTTCTCTGAAATCTAATGTTTTTTTATCTTATGTGATAATCACTTTGTCACTGAATTTCATATTGTCTTATAGCTGTTGTTTAACCATTTTTGAATGTAGAACTGCCTTGGGGATAATTAAGAAGGGGATTTTCCCTTATCCCCACCACTTTAGGATAGATGCAGATATTATCTTGACGGCTTCTTCTCTTCAGGTCACTTAATTGGCTGCTGAGTCAAAAATCTAGGGATTATAGTTGTTGACCTTCGTACTCAAAGAAGACCAAAATTATAACACTATATTGGGGTCAATGTGTCCAACTGGGCTTGAGCACACCAACAGGAGCTCAAAAGGCTCTACCACAGTCTGACACCATATACCAAAATAAAGTCCAAATGGGTATACAATTTAAGTAGAAGGCTGATACTATAAACAAATTAGAGGAGCAATGAATAGTTTATCTGCCAGATTTATGGAGACTGGAGGAATTTATGACCAAACAAGAGTCAGAGAACATTATGAAATGCAAAATGGAAAATTTTGATTCCATTAAATTGAATAATTTTTGTACAAAGCCAATGCAAACAAGATTAGGAAGGAAGAAAACTGGGAAAGAATTTTTACAACTAGAGTCTCAGATAAAGGCCTCATTTCTAAAATATAGAGAGAACTGAGTCAAATTTACTAGAATACAAGTTGTTTCTCAATTGATAATTGGTCAAAGAATATGAACAGGCAGTTTTCAGAGGAAGAAATTAAAGCAATCTATAGTCAATATGAAAAAATGGTGTAGGGGAAGCCAGGTAGCACAGCGAGTAAGAGCACCAGCTCCAGTGTTGAGAAGACCTGGAGATTGAATCCCGGGCTCAGACACTTAGCACCCACCCAGAAACACCTGGCCGTGTAACCTTGAGCAAGTTACTTAACCCCGATTGCGTAAAAAAAAAATGGTGTAAATTACTGTTTATTAGAGAAATGCAAATCAAAACAATTCTGAAGCACCACATCACACCTATCAGATTGGCTAACATGACAAAACAGGAAAATTATAAATGTTGGAGAGGATGTGGTAAAGTTGGAACACTGATTCATTGTTGGTGGAGTTGTGAGCTAATCCAACCATTCTGGAGAGAAATTTGAAACTATGCCCAAAGGGCCATAAAAATATGCATACCTTTTGACCCAGCAGTACCACTTCTAGGATTGTATCCCAAAGTGATCATAAAAATGGAAAAAGGACCCATGTGTACAAAAATATTTATAGCAGCTCTTTTTGTGGTGGTCAAGTATTGGAAATTGGGGGGGATGATCATCAACTGGGGAATGGCTGAACAAGTTGTGGTATATAAATGTAATGGAATACTATTGTGTTATAAGAAATGATAAACAGGAGGACTTCAGAAAATCCTAGAAAGACTTATATGAACTAATGCTGAGTGAAATGAACAGAACCAGGAGAACATTGTAAACAGTAACAGGCACATTGTGTGATGACTGATTTTGATAGATTTAGCCCTTCTCAGCAATGCAAGGACCTAAAAAAATTCCAAAGGCTCATGATGGTAAATGCCATCCACATCCAAAAAAAAGAACTATGGAGTCGGAATGCAGAGCAAAGCAGACTATTTTCTTTATTTGTTTTGTTTTTTTCTTTCTCATGGTTTCTCCCATTCATTATAATTTTTCTATGCAACATGACTAATGTGAAAACCTGTTAAATAGGAATGTATGTGTAAAACTATATCATATGGCATGCCATTTTAGAGAGGGAGAGGAGAGGGAGGGGAGAAAATTAAAAAACAGGGAAGTGAATGTTGAAAACTAAAAATAAATTAATTAATTTAAAATTTTAAAAAAGGCTCTACTATAGGTTAGGCACAAATAGTACATATGAACATTTGGAATGGAGATATCTCTCAATTTTCCCATCTCATATTTCTTTTGAGCTACTGCAATTTCTCATTACACATACATAGAGTACAGCACCTCTTTTGATAAGAGTATTCCATGATGGACAGTCTTGTGTCAATGTCTCCCATATCTCACAATCAATTCCAAAGTTCTTCAGAGAGACCTTGGAAGTATCCTTGTATCACTTCTTTTGCCCTGTGTGAGTTCTCCGTAAAATAGTCTTTTAGGCAAATACACATTTACATGTTTTCTTTCTGCTCTCCTCCAGGACTAAGGACACTTTTTTGAGCTTGGTGGGTCAATGAGTAGTGCCCTTCTCCCCATCCTGGTCTGTCACAAGCTTCAAGTTCATGGACTCCTAAGCAAACCTGCATTGGAGGTCCTCCTGCTTGTGTCTGTTTTCTCTTGGTATGGGGATCTTATGAAATCTAAAAACGTAGCTGTCATCTCCCCCTTTCCTGGCATTTGAACAATAAGATATCTGCTACCAAAACAGTTGAAGTAGCAATGTCCACAGCAGAGGCAGTGGTTTATCACTTAAGAGGGAAAAAGACAGTCACAGTGAAAGAAATAACCAGAAAGAGCCAACTTGGCATTGATGGGGTTGTACTCAGTAGAAGTGAAATGTTAAAGAGCTAGTGAGCGGGTCTGTTGAAGATGTCCCAAGGAGGTTTACTTATTAGCTTAAGTGTGATAATTCCATGAATCTTTGTTGCTTAGCATTCCCTTTCCTGTCTGGGAATACAAGTGCTTGTTCATACCTGACTCATATTTGTATATTTTTTTTGTTTCCTTCTTTTCTTTTTGTTTCCTTCCCCCTATGGAGAGTACCACTTAAGACTGGAGCAAAAAATAGAATTATTCCTCAGGAATCTGAAATGGGGTAAAATTGGAGAATTACAGTCTTAGTACCTGAGAGAAATGATTATTAAATAACCAATGATTGGGGAGATCCAGGTGGATTTTTTTTCATTATTAAGGAAATCTCTGATCTTACCCAAAATTTTGCACTGCCTAGACCATCTTATCTAGGTGGAGTTACTGCCTCAACCAACTAGAACAACTTTCCAAAGAATTTTAATCCAGGTGAATTTCTTTAGCCCATTGAGGCTTTGGGGAGGTGGGGGAGGCAGGCTGATACTCTCTTTTGTTTAGATTATTTTAGGTGGGAGTAGTCTTGGATAAAAGATATGTCTCTTTATCCAAGGCTGAGTGATCAGAGTTACCTCCCCCGGCCCCTCATTAGAATAAGCTCATTTCCCATTCTACTATTAATTCTCTCATTAATTGTTAACCAATTAGAGCTGATTGCTATCTTCAGGAACACCCACTCTTCCAAGGGTACATAAGTGGGGTCCATGAGGGGTCTCTGGCATTTGAGAGTGCCACTAATGCCTTTTATTAATTATCCATTAGCATAATTAATCAAAATGATTACCCAGAAACTATGTCTCAAACTTTTTATATGTCACATTCTCCTACTGAGAAGAGAGGCAACCCCAGAACGATGGAACCCAGGACACACCCAAAAGGCAGATAAAGAACATGGATTGGCAAAAGTCACCAGCCATTGTGGCCTCAGATTATTAGTAACTAGCTAAACTATTGATCTAGAAACATATATGATTATCTATCCATCTATCTATCTAAAGGTATATATACATATACATATGTGCCTGTGGATATGACCGGTTTAGGTTCTGGGAACCCCCTTGAATCTTCCTACTTGATGAGGCATTTGCCTGAGGTCATAAGCCTTTAATTATCCTAGGCCCAAATCTCTGTTATTATTAACCTAGCCTAGCCCTCCATAGCTCAGCTACTTCCTGCCCTTGATCCTATCAAAATATCTATACCCAAATCTGTTACTCTTAAATTATCCTAGCCTTCTGTAATGGGAATGGGAATTTGAAGATCTTCCCTGCTTTGAAAGTAAATTCTGCTCCCTAATAGGCTGAATGTAATCACATGTAGCCTGTGATGGAGGGACTTTGCTGAAGGGTAGGGCAGAGCCCACAGGAAGCTTCCCTACTGTGAAGATAAACTCTGCCCCCTAATAGGTTAAATATAGTCACATGGAGCCCATGGTGGGAGGAGTTTGTTGAAGGGAAGCAGAGCCCACAGTAAGCTGGAAGCCAGGGCCAGAGAGATGGTGGGAGAGAGAGGAGGTTCAGGCAAAGAGTCAGATAGGCTTGTGAGGAGATGTTGATCTAATATTGGTTTGTGGGAAGGCTAAATGATGGTGTGGCTCTCAGTGTTATTATGGCTTCTTAATATCTTTGGTACTATGATGGAATCAGCTTATTGGTTTTGGGACACAGTTTTCTGGTGTCTAAATATATACTTTGGTTCTGTCCTCTACCTGGAGAATCTTGTATTTTGCGATTGAACACTGTACAGGACAATTTATAGTCATGGTCTTACTGTAAATATTGCACTGGCAATATGCCCTCCATGGTCTGTCATCTCCAGCCATTTCCCACCATTAATCCCATTCCTGGAGTCTGACCTCAGTAGTCAAGATCCTCCTTAAACTCCTCGTCAAGACCCTCCCCAAACCACTCCTCTAGACCACCCCTAGATCCCTCCCACAGTCTTTCTGTATATAAGATCCATCTTGCATCCATGAAGGTGCTCAGATTTTGTTGACCCACTTGTCAACAAAAAGCATCACAAATACTTAGGCTCCTTAAGAGTCTACCCATTACAGCAAATCTTTAATAAACTTTGCTTTTCTTTGACTGAGAGAAGGCTTGAGTCAAATTCATTTGGCAGGACTCAGCATGTTGGTATTTTGGGGTCTTGACCACCCCTAAACCCTAAACCTCAACAGATAGATATATAACCTAGAACTTGAATTATTACTTATTCCTTAAAATTTTATGTCTTATATTTATACTACTGATATGTGATACTGTATGTATGTATGTGTGTATATACACATGTGTGTGCATGTGTGTGTGGGGGGAGAGAGTACATAATATACAGATGCATCTATGTGTGTGTGACACACATACACAGAAACAAGCTTTATCTCCTGAATTAGACTGTAAAATTTTAGAAGGAAAGGACTAGACTAGATGAAGAATCAAATGACTTGGTTTCCAATTCTGACTCTTTCACCTAACTAGCTGTGATCATGGATAACTCAGTTAATCTCTCCAAGCTGCAGTTTTCTCCTCAGTAAAATAGAGTTGAAAAAATATTATCTAACATCCTTTCTAACTACAATGTTCTTTGATTCATTTAGAGTTTAGTTATAGTTGTGATCCTGGCAGCAATTACTACAGTAGGGGGACTAATAAATATTGTTGAATGAATAAGGCAACAAGGGAACCTGTCACAACAATTCTCTTGTTTCCTTCACTGGAGTGTTACTGATTTTCTTCCTCAAATTAATCTTTCCATATTATGAATAAGTTGTCTCTCTAAATTAGAATGATAAATGACTTTTAAGAACAATTCCCACTAAATATTTATGCCAATTTAATGCATCTCTCCTCAAATATAGCAAAGACTGCATACCTATTAACCTGACAATTTCCCATATATCGTCTTCATGGGAGGAGAAGGACTGTGTTAGTCACATCAGTTACAATTGTTTTGCTTTTCAGTGGCATTTGGCTGGCCTCAAAGTTATGCATCATCCTTCCAATCCTTCTGACATTTGTTTCATATTTAAATATTTTCTTTTCTTTTTGGGGGGGAAAGGTCTTTTTTCCAAAACTTAATTAAAGACATATAAAACAACATAGCTTTCATGATTGATGGAGTTCTTTCAGAATATAGAGGAAAGAATATTGACCCTGGAGAGAAAGGATCTGGAATCAAATCCTGCACCTGATGCTGTGTGACCTTGAGAGAGATACAATCTCCTTAAGCTTTAGTTTCCATGTTTGTAAAATGAGGGGCTTTGATTAGACAGAGTCTTAGGTGGCTTCAAGCTCTATACTTATGACTCTGTGTTCTCATTTTTTTACTGTAATGAATCTATGATCTCATTAATACACATACAAAAGAGACCCTTGAGTACTCCCAGGGCCCAGTATGATGCCAGAACCTATACTATGACTTGAGATTTAAAAGCTCTAGGCAATTCGATTAGGTACTAGGAGCCAGGGGTTAGTTGGCAATTAAGCCAGGGACAAATGAGATAAGAGATCCTAACCCTAAATTTCCCCAAGCAACTCAGCTCCACATTACCCTTATTCCCCCCCAAACAGCTTAGTATATCACTCATTGTAAGTAAGCCCTGGCAATAAAGCTTCCTTGTTAATGTGTCTTTTCCATTAAACCCACTTTAAAATGTGTTCTTATTCATAACTTTCATAAGTTCTTCCTAAAATAGCCACTAGATGTGTTGAAGTCTTACTTTCACTGGATCTTTTCATATTTTTCAATTACAAGTGCAAAATTTAGCCTATCCGTCAATGATCTCTTATCCTCACTGTTCAATTGGCCACCACCTCCTTTTTCTCCGTACATATATACATCAACACATTTGCAAATTTATTTTCTTTAAATTCTGTGACCAAGAGTCTGACTAGTTAAATAAGTTATACCAAATATTGAAGCTATTTTTTAACTTTTACTGTGAATTATTAAAATGTCTGTCTTCACCAAAAAATAATATTGTGAATTGAAAATTGAAGTCACAGGAACCCTTTAATAGAAAACACTATGAGACCTAATAATTGCAAAAATCTATTACATTTTGATCTTTGAATAGAATTTTAGATGTGTATTTTGTTTTTTTCCCATACTTCTCCAAGTAAATTAGGCAGTTTAACTTACTAACAATTTTCTTTGAGTCATTTCAGTAGCACCCAACTCATCATGATCCCATTTGGGTTTGTTTGTTTTTTTTTTGCAAAGATCCTGGAGTGGTTAGTCATTACTGAGGTAAACAGGGTTAAGTGACTTGTAAAGGGTCACACAAATAGTGCCTGAGGTCAGATTTGAACTTAGGAGGATGAGTCTTCCTGACTCTAGGCCCAGTGCTCTATTCACCTAGCTGCCCCTTTGTCAACAAATAATCTAATAATAAACAAGTAAATAAACAAATATGCTAATTAATTAGCTTAATAAATTAACTTTCCCTCTATAATACTTGAAACCATTTCATTCATTCATTTAATAAATAGGTAAGTACCTGTTATATACATAGCACTGCTATGTGGATTCTTTGGGAGATACAAAAAGATATAGCACATAGCTTAAATTTTAATTGGTACATGTGACATATTCAGTTCCATGTAAATGTCACACTCTTCTACAAAGGTGAGAAGGTAGATGAGGTGATCTTTCAGGTTCCTTCATACTTTTAGATGCTACTGAATTAGTCTATAAATTTATTAGTCTGTCGTAAATGCATCAGTCTATGAACCATCAGTCTATAAATTTATATATTTTAACTACTTTGAATCTCTCTTTTTGTGACATATACAGAGGCTATCATAGGACTAATTCTTAGTGCATTACCTGATACAAAGTAGATCCTTAATAAATGTTTTTTGTTTGGCTGATTGACCTAGTATTGACAGAAGCAATAATAATAATTAGCATTTATATAGCACTTTAAAATTTTCAAAACATTTTGGATAAGTCATTTCATCTGATGCTTAAAACAACCCTGTAATGGAGATGCTATTATTGACAAGAAAACTGAGGATAAGAGTAGTTAAATGATTTGCTAAGAGTCACACTGCTGTTTAGTGTCCAAGACAGTATTTGAACTTGAGTCTTCCTAACTCAGAATCTCACTTTGCTCTACCCATTGTACCACCCAGCTGACTGAGCAAGTAGAATGGACTGGAACTCATTAGCAGAGGTGGAGAACCTTCAGCCTAGAGGTCACATAGGGCAGTCCAAATCCTCAAGTGCAACTTTTTGGCTGAATTCAAACTTCATAAAACAAATCCTCTTGATAAAATCCCCTTAATAAAAGGATTTGTTCTGTGAAGTTTGGATTCAGTCAAAGGGCCATACTTGAGGGCTTACAAAGCTACATGTGACTTCAAAGTCACAGGTTCCCCACCCCTGAAGTGGAGTATGGATTTGAAAGGGGGAGAAAATATTAGAGGCTGAGTAGAAAGAGGTAGGCTGTGAAGATGACATGAAGAAAGTGACAAGTAGTAGTAACCTGGAAAAATTATATGACTCACAATTATGAAGATGATATTTAAGAATAACTTCATTACTGGCAAACTTCAAGAGAATAAGTAACTAGCTAAATTCGTTGTGTTGTATGTCCTTTATTTTCAAAGAGAATCGATGACATCTTTGGCTGATTTCTTGAGTTGCATGTGAATTGGATTTAAGAGAGGCAGAGGTGCACAAAGTCTTTGGCCTCACTTTCTCTTCCAGAGTCATGGAAGTCCAGTGGCAAGACAAGCATCAAGAAGAGTTGTGAGGGCCCCAAGAATTAGTGGATGACCTTTGTGTCTTTGATTTCTGATCATGCTCTAAGCACTCCACAGTTCCTACTTCAATCACCTTCATGATTGTTGGACAAATTCTTCTCATCTGTCCATTTCACCAAGGAAGTTTTCACATGCTTGGGGTAGACATCCCCCTAACTCACTGATGGATTTGAAACCTGTCAGTTACCCTCAACCTGGTTTAGCTTGTTTGTCAAAATGATCTTACTGGGGTGTGGCCTCTGCACATGCTACAGCTTCGCAGAGCAATAGATAAGAGATGGGTGATTGGTGTATACCAAAGGTAGATGAACAGCCCTGAAAAGAAAAACCCTCATGCTAGAGGTACTAGTTTTTTCTTAACATCACATATACCCTAAGTAGCAGGGGCTCTATTTTTCTATGAATAGGTAACTGATTTTTTTTTGTTTCTACAAGTTTTAGACTTAGATGACAACTCTTTAAATAAGCCAAAGAAATTGATTCAAATTAGGTAGCTGAGCTTTGATTACATATTTGGTGAATTAATCTGGAACATGAAAATACTTTTGGACCATGTAAATTTACACATAAATTGACTATGCAAAGATTCACATTCTAGTTCATATCTATTAATACAATAAGGCTTGGTTGGCATTAAAAACATGGAAAGATTTTCAAATGGTCTTACTTTTCTCAAACCAATGTAAAGAAACTACATTGTCAGTGTACAAGGGTCATTTTCTAGCTGAAGGGAGCTCAGTCCTCTGACTCAGTCAAAAGTCATTTCCTTTTACCTTCCCTGAAAGAACAGGCTCCAGTAGTCCATTTGGCTTTCATTTTGAATCTCAGGTGCAATAATATACACATTGTATTCTCTCTGAGCAAGGGTAGACATCAGCAGGGTACTTTTGCTAATTTGTTGAGTATGGTGTATAGTTTGCTCATCCCTTAGCAGACACAGTGAAAAGAAACCAAGAAATCAAAAGGCTAATGCCCAGGAGTAACTGTGGAGAGTTCTGGAACTGGCCCCTGATTTACCATGTGAACCCATAAGTCAGTTAACCTCTCTGTCTTAGTTCTGTCATATAGAGAATTAAGATTGTGCATACTTTCTTAAGGTATTTTACATAGGCCTGGGAAAATATCACAGGTTGAAAAATGTCAAGGTTACTTGCAGAAGAGTTCTCTATTAAAATGCCTTCCTTATTCCTCTTTAATGCTGTGGATATTAAGGGTAGTTCATGAAATTTTCCCTAGGAATGGCAGGAGAAAAATCAAGAATTAAGGTACCTAAAACCCACTGATAGCAGGGTTTTGTTGTCATTTGTTTTTAATTTAAAGAAGATAACAGGAGGAATAAATACAGGGCAAAGGCTATTTGGAACAGAAATGGCATTCCTATAGACTCCATATCTCATTGTCTCCTATTGTCAGCTACCCTAACTTAATTGGAATCCAACCAAAACCTGGAAATTCCAATAAGGAGAAATTCCATAGGTGGGCCTAAAGTGATGAACTCTTCACCATATGCTATATCCCACCTACAGAACTCTTCCATAAGTCTGAATGTGAGGAAAAGATCCCAGAGCAAATAATCTGCATCAAAACTAAAGGCAAAGAATAGGGGAGAAATAACTCCATTGGATTGGGCACTGATCCAAGGTCAGTGGACCACAAAGCACTTAAGTAATGTGGTTGTATAATGAATGGGATGAACTTGGAGTCAAAAAATCCTGGACCAAATCCTTCTTCAGGTAATTACTAGCTGTGTAATCCAGCACCAGTCACTTAACCTCTCTAACCCTTGGTTTCCACATCTTTAACTCAGTGAGCAAAATTTATTAATTGTAAATTAATAAACACTTATTAATAAACAGTTATATGTGCTAAGCACTGGGGATACAAAGAAAGGAACAAAACTGTCCCTACTTGTAAGGAGTTCACAATTTAATGAGGAAAACAACATTCAAACAAGTATAGTTTGTACAAGCATACTATATACAGGCTACATTAGAAATAATCAACAGAGGGAAGGCATAGAATTAAGAGAGGTCAGAAAGTCTTCCTATTTTTTTTAATCTATACATTTATTCAAATCATCACTGTTTTATATGTTGTGGGCACAGCATTTTACTAGGCAGTGAAACTAATACAAAATAAGTGATACAGAATATCTTGCTTCTCATCTAAGGGTATTTTATATAACTTGTAGTTATTAGACATCTATATATATACATGTTGTCTCCTGCATTAGAATATAAACTCCTTGAGGAGGAAAATGTTTCACTTTTGGCTCAACGCTTAATATAGTGCTTGGCAAGTAGTAAGCATTTATTATTTTAGTTTTAGTTTTTGAAATAAAATTTATAACATATAAAATAATTATAATAAATATAATTGTATATAATATAATAAATTTTTATTATATAATAAATATTAAGTTTACATTATTTATCATAGAACTATTATATTATAAATACAACAAATATATTTATATAAAATAATTATATTATTGTACAATAAATAATAAAAAATTATTATAGTAAATATTTATTATATTTTATAATATATGTATAATATGTTATGTATAATATGTAATGCATAATATTGTATATATTATATGTGTTACACTATAATTCATATTATAATAAATAAAACAATAGAAATTAAAATATGTAAAATCAGTCTATACATGCTCCTTTTTATCCACTCTTGCCCTGGAAGTAGATAGTATCTTCCTTCTTATGTCCTTTGTAGCTAATTTGGGTGTTTGTGATACTCAAAATGACTTAATCACTTGAAGTTGTTTTTAAAACAATATTGATGTTACTGTATACAGAATTCTCTTGGATCTGCTCATTTCATACTTCATTATTTCATGCAATTCTAGTCAAGTTTTTCTAAAATCAAGAAAGTTTTATTGTAAAAGGTAGGATTTTATTTGGGAATTGAAAGAAATCAGGGAAATCAGGAGACAGAAATTAGAAAAAATATTCTAGCCTAGGACAACTGTCTGGGAGTCCAAAGATAGAGTGTCTTATTCAAGGACTAGCAAGGAGAACAATGTCACTGTATCACAGAATACATGTAGTAGAATAAGGTATAAGAAAACAAGAAGACAAAAAAGATAATGGAGGGCAGTTATGAAGGAATTCTAAATGCCAAATATAAGATTTCATATTTGATCCTAGAGTTGATAGGGAATCACATGAATTTATTGAATAGAGAAGGGTGACATATGTTATCAGACTTGTGCTTTAGGAAGATAACTTTGATACCTGAGCGAAGGATGGACTGGAGTTGGGAAAAATTCATGGCAGTGGGGCCAAACAGGTTACTGCAATATTCCAGGCAAGAGGTGAGTAGGATGCATACTAGGGTGGTTACAGTGTCAGAGAAGAAAGAAAGCATATGTACAAGATGTTACAAAGGTAAAATCCTCCAGTCTGGGGTGAAAGAA
The DNA here is from genome assembly GCF_028583685.1 of Petaurus breviceps papuanus. NCBI lineage: Eukaryota > Metazoa > Chordata > Mammalia > Diprotodontia > Petauridae > Petaurus > Petaurus breviceps. The sequence continues at coordinate 11,749,692 of NW_027187327.1, forward strand.
CATGAGAGTGAAAGAGAGAGAGAGAGAGAGAGAGAGAGAGAGAGAGAGAGAGAGAGAGAAATACTGAGGCTTTGTTTCTCCAGCATCTAGCACAGTGCCTGGAATATAGTAGGTGGTTAATAAAGGTTTGATTGACTGATAGGGCCAGAGAAGTCATCATTCTAAAGTATGGCCAAATAAAATTACTGATCCATTGTCAATGACCTTGGAAAGAGAACACACACACAAAAAAAGAAACTGTAAAAGGGAGAATGTGGTTTGAGATTTACAAAAAAAGAGTAGAGGACAGATTACATGAACCAGAGGCTGAGAACAATTATCTTGATTTTTATTTCCCAAAAAATTATTATTATTTATTATTAAAAGATTTGTTTTTAGAATTTATAAAAGAAAGTGGTGGTCACTGAGAGCCCTCATGACATAATCAAGACCTTATTGCTACAGACTAATGACATCTCGTTTTTTCACAAGGTAGCCAAAACATGGAATTCTATGTCTATATTGTACCTGGATTTTAGGAAAGCATTTGATAGAGTATCACGTACTATCCTTTTGGACACAATGAATACAAATGGGATAGATGATATTCCATGAATAACTGGACCCAAAAGGTATTCAATAATGTATCATTATTAACTGAGAGTGAGACCTAATATATGGTCCCAGAAATCTGTCCTTATTGTCCTTCTAGTATTCAACATGTTTACCATTGACTTAGGCATGGAAGGAATGTTGCCAAGTTTTCATTTGACATGAACCTGGGAAGCACCATTCAACAAATCAGAACAAAGAACCAAATCAATTAAGACAAAATTTAGCAATAGTAAGTGGTTTTTGTGTTAAAAAAAAAAATCAGTTTCACAAGTACAAAATGGAAAGGCATGGCTGGGAAAAAATTTCTATTAAAAATATGAATGTTTTAGTGGAAAAGTATAGAATGAGAGAGAAAGAAAGAAAGAAAGAAAGAAAGAAAGAAAGAAAGAAAGAAAGAAAGAAAGAAAGAAAGAAAGAAAGAAAGAAAGAAAGAAAGAAAGAAAGAAAGAAAGAAAGAAAGAAAGAAAGGAAGGAAGGAAGGAAGGAAGGAAGGAAGGAAGGAAGGAAGGAAGGAAGGAAGGAAGGAAGGAAGGAAGGAAGGAAGGAAGGAAGGAAGGAAGGAAGGAAGGAAG
>NW_027187327.1:11750957-11759438 GCF_028583685.1 Petaurus breviceps papuanus
GGAAAGAAGGAAGGAAGGAAGGAAGGAAGGAAGGAAGGAAGGAAGGAAGGAAGGAAGGAAGGAAGGAAGGAAGGAAGGAAGGAAGGAAGGAAGGAAACAAACAAACCAGAATATTTAATGTGAGATTGAACTGAGAAACAATGTCAAATATTAAGAAGACAATAATCTTGTTGTCCTCTGCTCTAGTCAGACTACATCTCCACTGCTGTATTCATTGACACATTTTAGGAAGCACTTTGACAATCTTAAGCTTGTTCCAAAAAGGGGGGAGGGAGGGAACCAACTCAATTAGAATGATGAAGGTTGGGGATGTGTTTGAAGAACATGCCATAAAAGCACAATTTAGAGGAATTGGGAATATTTAGCCTAGAGAAAATACAGGATGATGTGGTAGACTTCCTAAGGATTTAAACGGTTGCAATACAGAAGAGGGAAAAGACTTGTTCCATTTGGACCGGTAAGGAAGAATTAAGAGAAAGAAGTAAAAGAAAGCCAAATTCAGATTTGAAAAAAAAAATCATTATAGATTTCCAAAAGTGATATGCTCTGGAGAGAAGGATGGTGACCACTTATGAATAGTATTTAAGGAAGGGTTCTTGTTCAGGCACAAGTTGGAGTAGATGTTTTCTGAGATAATAAGGCCATGAATTTAGAAATGGAAGGAACATTTTATGTCATAGAGTCCACTCTCCCACCCACCCCTCATTTTTCAGATGAAACCCAGAGAGTAACCCAAAATAACATAGGAAATAAAAGTTATTGAGCCAAAATTTGAATGCAAGATTTTAGACTTTTAGAGCTAACACTCATCTACTGTAGCACAGAACCCTCTCCAACTCTGAGAGTCTGTTAACTATGCTCCATGATTTACACATTCAAGAAGTAAAAGTTGACCTATTTGGAATATACCTTCCCAAAATGGTTCTAGAAACTGACACCTCTGATAGCCTCAAATAAAATTCTTCATTCTACTGGTGCCAATGACAAAATTGATGGAAATCGGTGGTAAAGCAGCCCAACAGGAACATTTTCAGATAATAGATTAACTCTGCTCTGAGAACCAACAAAAACCCAGGTCACATTTGTATATCTGTCTGTGTCTGTGTGTGCCTGTGTCATCACCATCTGTCTCATTGTGGAAAACATCTTCTAGAGCAGAACAAAAGTTTGTTCTCTTTATCAGCAATGCCCTGGTTCTTTTGCTGTAAACTACAGATCACCCGGTTTCAAAACTTCATTTATTTTGGAAAGAGTTTCATTTCTCCATGCAGCCTATCTTTATATTTTGAGAATACTTGGGATTTGGGAAATTCATTTTAGAACATGACATGTGTTATGTTTACCCAGGTGGCCTCCCTTTCATCATTCCCCTATTTTTCCTGAAAATCTTGATGACCTTATTGACTCAAGTATTCCCTATCCTAGGGATTCCCCAAGATTTTGCTTTGGCCAGGCAAAACAGTGTAAATTAATGAGCCTCATCAGTTCACCATACTGCCTTCACTTTGGTATCATGCTCATCTCCACACCCTCTCTTCCTCCCCCAATATGTGCACACACACGCACACACACACACACACACACACACACACACACACACACAGGAACCTTGGATTCTGTCCTTCTCTACCCCCATCACGCCCCCCCACCCCCCCACCCACACGCACAAACATACATACCTTAGGGCTCCCTTTTGTGTTGTCTTCCTCCATTAAAAGATTAGCTGATTGGGGGAAGGAGCTATCTTGCTTGCATTTGTAACCGCAGTGCATAATATAGTACCTGCCACATAGCAAGTATTTAATAAAATATTTTGTCTGACTGTCTGTCTCTCTAGCTATCTACTTATCTATCTTCTACAAGAAGACTCTCTAGAGCACCAGCTACTACTTCTTAATTAATCCTAATTCTGTAGTAACAAGTACTTCTATTCCCTCCACCTGACAAATAATAAAGCTTTTGTTTTGATTCATTTCCACTCAGTTTAGTTCAGATCAATCTAACTAACATGCACACTGAGGCTTGATTACAACATAGTTCATACTTTGGGATCCAAAGTGGGAATATCTACATGTCAATGATACACAAAGCAAAACAAGACATAGTCCCAACCTTTAATGTATTGACAATTGAACAGGGGACCAAAACATATACACAAATAATTCAGTGCAAAGGAGAAAAGAAGATAAGGTCAAGTCACCAGATATTTGATAAACACCTACTATGTGCCAGGTACTATGTTAATAGCTGGGGACAAAAATGTAACACTGGTTCAAAGGATCAGTTGCATGGGATCCTCTCTTTATTGATAGAGATCAATGCCCTGAACCTGTGTGAGGGGATGGGGTGGAGTTGGTGAGAGCAGAACAATAGACAGGGCCAACCTCTCCAGTCTCTTTGGGTTCTTCTGGTGACCAGCTTTGAGAGAGAAGATGGGTCACTCCAGCTGCTCTCTTCAAGTTGCTAAAGGGAGAGAAAAACTCTGAGAAGAAGCCTAAATGAGACGACCTAGCTGTCTCTGTCATATCCCTATTTCCAGATTGCTACATTTAAGATTTCGGAGAATTTTCTCTTTGGATAAGATTTAAGACTGTCTCTTGTTTGAGCTGAGATATCTTCCTCCCAATGAAAGAGCTTCTTCACACTGTAGAATATGGTATGGATTCTCTTATGTGTATTTTCTCTAATTTCCATTTTGCTACTGACTTGGAGAGTTTTGGGGTTTTTTTCTATTAACTATGTGTATTCACTGTGGAACTGCTATTCCATGGGAATTGGGTCAAGCCTTGAATATAGAGCTTGGGGTTCTCTTTTTATGGCCAGGAGTTACACATTGAACTTCAAAGTTACTTCCCCTAGACTGAGTGCCTTAGAAGACCAGCTAGGTGGTATAGTAGATAGAGTGTAGGACCTAGAGTCAAGAAACCCAAAGTTCAAATCTGATTTCAGACACTAGTTGTATGACCCTGTACCAATCACCTATCCTCTGTCTGCCTTATTTTCATCAACTATAAAATACAGATAACAATATCACCTACCTCCCAGGGTATACAATCAAATGAAATAATATTTATAAAAAGTGTCTGATATAGAGTAGATGCCATATAAATGCTTATTCCACTTCCTTAACAATATTAAGGGGAACAGACATATAATTCTAGCCCAGTACACCCTCTCTCTAAGAAAAGGTCTCCAGACCTCCTGTTTCTCCTCCTGGAAGGAATTAAAGACTCTCCCTTGGAGAAGGGTTGGGGGAAGACGACACTATAAATATTTATTCTTGCCTCCCAGTGAGCCACCCACACAATACTCCTTGCTACACAATGAAAGACAAAAGATAGTTGCATTAAAGGAGATTTGGTAGAAGATACCTTTTTAATGGGGGTTGAAAGAAACCAGGAAGAGATGAAATTTTAAAAGAGAATGAAATTACCTAGAGCTAGAAGGATTGGGGGAGACTTCATTGAAATGGTTTGAGTTGGGTTGGGCTATGAAATAATGATTTAATAAACAGATATGCAGGGAAGTGAAAAGACAGTCTATTTCAGGTATGGGAAATGGTATGAACAAAGATATGGAAATGAATAGAACAAGAAGATAATGAAGGCCAGTGAGGGAACAGCTTAGCTGGAATAAAGAATATGTGAAAAGAAGCATTAAAAAATAAGTATGGAAAGTTAGGTTGGAATCAGAATGTAAAAAGTGCTAAATGCCAGGATAAGGAGATTTTATTTAAGTATGCAATAGGGAAATACTGAAGGTTTTGAAGAGGAATCATATGATAAGAATGGTTCATTAGGAAAGTTACTCACATAGCACTGTTAAACTACTCCAAGAAATGTGATACAGTTCTGAACAAGAGTGATTAAAGCTGAAATGGAGGAAAGAATGCAAGAAATATGAAGAAGTAGAATCATGGTATTTAATAAATGATTGAATGATGGGAAAGATGTGAGAGAACAGGAAGAGGCCATGAGTATTTCAATGTGTCAAGTGTAAGAAATGAAGAGGATTGTGATCCCATCACTCATTATTGAGAAGTTAAAGTGATGGGTAGTTCTTGGAGGGAAAATAATAAAAGTTTAGATTTGAACATATTGAGTTTTCAGGCAACACATCCAGGACATGTACAGTTGGTCATTGGAAATGGTACTACTATATTTTAAAATGATTTATGAAACCTAATGAACAATTTTTATAGTTATATGGTATCATTCATTATGTTAAATGAAAAGACTCAAAACTGAGCTACTGAGTTCACACAGACTGGGTTCAGGCTTGAAAGTTCCTTACTAGTAATTTAATAATGGCTCAGCCTCACCCAAGGCTCAATTCCTGGCAACATCTAAAATAGTCTCATTTCTAGCTCTCCTCTAAGATTTTTCAGTTCCCTTGCAAGCATGAGGAGGACACTTTTTTTTGTAAACATTCTGATATTTTTAAAATACATTCTGACATTTCTGAAATACATGTAAGGAACACATAAAAGACATGCATCCGATCTCAATGAACAATAATAATACTAATGAAATAGTTACAAGCCTTCTCCTAGAGAGTGCCATTTTTTTCTTTCTCCTTGTCTCTTACCAAAGATTCAGTCACAGGCAGCATAAAATTTCAATAATGACAAAGTTCCAGCAGCATGGGTGTGGTTGAGAAACACAGGGAAAAGTAGTCTACATCTCAGTATATCCTTGACTCTTTCTGAGTATGTTTCCTTAATTTTGCATTTTCTATCAGAATTCTATCTCTAATCATTACTGACACTTATTTATTGGGCTAATGTGTGACGTCATACTGCCATATATAGTTGCTACAGCCTTTAGAGCTCTTGATATGAATTCCTTATCATCCATATAATCTGGAAGATTATTCTTCCTTTTAGTACTGTAAATGTTGGATGGGCCTATGCTAATCATAGAGAAGGATTACTTGGCTCCCCACACTAGTGATACTTAAAATTCCTTCAGTATCAGGCCTCTGGCATCATGGGAAGGGAATATTAGACTCCTTTCAGACCTGCTTACTGGGTTAGATTTGAATCTATATATAACACTATTTTACTAAAGAATTCAGTATGCTTACTTAGCCATCAAAATTTTAAAGGGATTTATTCATAAGGTTGCTTCACCTAGGACATGTTCTCTTTGCATATTCTCCCAAAGCATGAATTGCATTATGGTCAGGCTCCAATGCACATGTTTTCTAGTTGAATATACTTGAGCAAGTTTCTTAAATTCTCTGGGTTTTAGTTTATCTGTAAAGGAGTGGGGACTAGATTAGGTAATCACTGTGGTCCCTTCTTACTTTAAATGTATTGTCCTATTATGTACTACATGCAATAATAAACTGATGTCCTCACATAAAATTTTATGAACGTGGTAAAGAAGAAGAAGCATTTAACTAGAAAACTGGGAAATGAGGATCTAGTTTCAGTTTTGCCAATGAGTGAGTCACCTTAACCAAACAACTTTGCATCTCTAAATTTCAGTTTTCTCACCTGCAAAATAAGAGGATTAAATCATATGATGTCTAAGGCCCCTTTTAGCTCTTAAAAACTTTATTTTGATGGTGAGTACTCCATACTCTTCAATGTTACATGGGTCTACATTATGTTAGACAAGTCTCTTGACCTTCAAGAATCTGCCTGTAAAATGGGGAGGTTGGAATGGATGACCTCTAAGTTTCCTTCCTGCTCAAATCTGTGAGTCTAAGTATCAAATGACAGCTAGTACAAAGAGATAGAAATGAGAAATGGAGTGTCATGTGTTTGAATGGACTACATCATAAAAAAAGAGAGTAATGGATAATAAGGCTGAAAAGGAAGCTTAGTTATGATGGGTTTTACATATCAAGAAGAGAATATTTGATCCTATGGGTTACAGAGAGCCACTGGAGGAGTAATATAGTTAGATCTGTCTTTGGAGGGGGGAAAATCATGTAAGAAGCTGTGTGGAGGATGGACCATAAGGGGAGAGGTATGAGGCAGGGATACAAATTAGGCAGCTATTGCAATAATCCAACCAAGAAGTGATGAGAGCCTGAAATAGGTTGGTGACTGTGAGTGAAGAGGAGAAGGGGAAAAAAGGGATAAACATTTATATAGCATGTACTGTGTGCCAGGCACTATGTAAGACTTTAGAAATATTATCTCATTAACACAACAATACTGTGAGGTAGTTAGTGCTATTATTACCATTTTACATTTGAGAAAACTGAGGCAGGGAAGAAATTAAATTATTTGTCCAGGTCACACAGCTAAAAAATGTCTAAAGCCAGATTTGAACTCAGGAATTCCAAATTCCAGGTCCAGCACATTATCCCACTGTATAACCCAGGTGACAGATTTAAAAGATGTTGTGAAGGTCAAAATAACAGACTTTGGCAAGTAGGAGGTACAAAACTGGAGAGCATGTGGCATCAGGAAATTAGACATTGCATACACAGTTTCCACAGCCAATTTTCTTCTGTATATTGAATTTCAGGCAAGTTTTCCTGGACAACATACAGCAAAGAGTGTAGCTGTGATGGTGGATAGTTACCATCTGAAGGCAACTAAACTGAATAAGCTGGCCTTTTCCAGAGGGATTTGAAAAGGAAGGTATACTCCCCACCAGAGTTCCTGGGGTGCCTTGGTATACACTGTTGAGCTAGAAAAAGATAAATCAAATACAAATGTTGAAAAAAATGCACTTCCATTTCAGCTTTTTCATATGCTCCTAAGTACATAATTCAGCTTGGAGACTAAGATGGATTATGGGGGAAAAAGAGTAGATGTTAGCAGTCTTGTTAGAAAAAACAAGAAACATAAGGGGGGGAAAGGTTGATGGTATAGCTACACAAGGCATTTCAGAAATAGGAACGCAGTGTTCCATTCCAATAGCCTTAGGAACTATTTTCAGAGATGTTCACATCATAAAAAAAGGCAGAGTGTGGTTGAAAAGCAGAAAAAAAAGAAAAGGATTGAGAATTTCTTAGCTCATATTTCATATTTTTCCAATATTAAGGGAACTGAAGCTTAGCCTTCACAGGAATGATATCCTGGTATTTGGATGAAAATCAGACAATTCAATTTTTTTTAATGTTCCAAAGAGTAATACTAGCAGGATTTTTAAAAATGATGTTTTAGAGATGCATAATATACTTAGTACATCTGATGGAAAAAATTATTTAAAAGTATTGATTAATTTTATCTATTTGAATTTTAAATGAAAATAATAGTATCCCAGTCCTTAGCAGCAGTTATGGGACTTAAAGGGAATGTCACAAAAGTATCAGGAAAGCTACTAATGCAAAAAACAATAGCTTTCTATTTGGTCACTTTTAAACTCACTCAATAGGAGATTTAAACTCATTCAATAAGACACTGAGTGAATTTGTATAAATATATATATATATATACACACACACATACAAGTTTTTATGTGTATATATGCATGCATATATGTATATAATGTGTGTGACATATAACGTATATATGTATGCATATACATAACTGTATTTCAATAAAATTGGTTTCCTTTGTAATACTACGTATTTTATTTTATGTATTTCAAAACATTATTCTGAGAAGGGATCCATAGGTGCCACCAAAGTGTCAAGACAGTCCATGACATGCAAAAAGCTAAGAACTCCAATGTAGAGCAGAAACAAAACACACAGGGGAAGAGGGATGAATGAGAAAGCAGGGGCAATGAATGAAAAGGGATCAGTGATTGAGAGTTGGAAAGGATCTTGGAGGTCACTTAGTCCAACTCTCTCATTTTATGAATGAGAGAACCAAGTCTAGGAGAAGTAAAATGACTTGCCTAGAATCACATAGCTAGGAATTATCTGAGGTGGATTCCAAAGTGTTTTAAGGCAAAGGATACAACTCTTGGTTTCCAAAGGCAGTCAGTCACCTGAGGCTCACTAGATCTAGGGAAGCAGCAAGAAGAGGGATAAGGGTCAGAGGTGGTATCTTTGGGAAGCTGCCCACAGGTTTAGCATAACGGGATTCTGCCCAATTCTCTTCTTATATCTCAGTCTTGTTATCTTCATAGCAGGGCAGGTTGTCTCTCCATGGTGAACACAGCTTTTTTATTGAAGTAGAAAACAAATTTCTAGTTTGCACTTTCTTAGTGGGGCATCACATGTAAGGGAAAATTAATCAGCAGTCACCAAATGCCCAGTCTCTCTCTGGGATCACAAATGACCATTTGTAAGAGGACACTATAAGTAGATTACTGGGGTGTGTGTAGAGGAATGTGGTCCATGGGATTTTTATGTTAGGGCATAGGGGTCAAGGGGTAGGTTATGGGTTTTGCCGCCTTGCAACATTCTATCACCAGATGATATTTAACTACCTAACTCTAACATGTTTACACAGGTTATACAAGAGTACAAAGGCCCAGAGATTTATGGCAGCTTCAAAGAACAAGCCAACCATTCCTTTTTGCATACAAGTTTATATTTATGTGTATATATATGTGTGTGTGTGTG
>NW_027187327.1:11759448-11775966 GCF_028583685.1 Petaurus breviceps papuanus
GTGCATTTCTTACTGGCTATTTCATTAAACACACACCACACACACACCAACTCTCTGTATACTAGAAATCTCGCTATAATACTTTAAAATTTTATAGATATGAGTAACAATGCTAAGGTTATCTTTCTGCTATAATAGCTAGCAAATATATGCATACCACTTTAAAGCTTATAATACATTTTAAATGTTATTTCAGGTCTACAGTTACTATGAAGTAGCTACCATTATTGTCCTCTTTTTCAAAAATGAGAAAACTCAGGCTGTGAGAGATTAACTGACCTACCTATGGCCACATAGGTAGTAATGATCAGGGGCAGGATTTGAACTCATCTTCCTAAATTCAAGTCCAACCATACAATTTATTTGTTATCTTTTATTCTTTCTGCATAATCAGCCTACCTTTTTTTCCAGTTGTATGAGTCCTTGGTAATATATTTTACACTTATACTTTTGTACAAATTGTTGTTGAAAACATAAATTCCTTGTATTTACCCTGCATAATAGGATTAAAGATTTATCACAGGAAATTTAGTACAGATCATTACAACCCCCTCATTTTATGGATGGAGAAATGAGCCTCAACAAAGTAAAGTTGTTCATCCTTCGTCTTTGGAGAGGACCAATGACATCACAGAGTGATGTCCTGACTTACACATGAATTGGATTTAAGTGAGGCCTTGGCATCTTTGATGTTTGACAAAGCTCTAATCACTCCACAGTGCCTGTTTCAGTCACCTTTATGGACTTTGGAACAAATTGTTCTCATCCACCCATGGAAAGTAACTAGCCCAAGACTGTTTAGGAAGTAAGCAGCAGAGCCAGAATTCAACCCTAGGTCCTGAGACTCCAAATCTATTATTCTTTCCACTGAACCATGCTACTTCCCCATCTTTTCACTGCCTTTTGAACCATCTCCAATTTCAATTTGTTGGAGATTGTGACATTCCATGATTTACACATATACAAATAAATATGAGATCTGAGTCAAATTATACATTACAAAACTGGTTCTTAAATGTTTTCATTTAGTACAGTCCTCCCCTAAGAACCCTCATTGGATTGACTCCATTATTTTTATGGGGAATTCACTCTTAAAAACTATTTTCATTAGAAATTCTTACCTAATGGATGCTATTGAGGCTACCCCATGATGATGTAAAAGCATCAGAGTTGGAAGGACATTGTAGGGTAACAGAATAAGGAAAAAAGTATAATAGTACTATGAGAGTGCCATATCATTACACATCTTTTGAGAGTATACTGTGAATAATAGGACCCATATTACTAATGTATCAAAAAAACAGTTCAATGTTTTGCCTGAAGTCAACCATCTTCAAATATTCTTCACATAATAATAGCTAGCATTCATATAGTGCTTTGGGCAGCTAGATGGCACAAAGGATAGGATGCCAGGCCTGAAATCAGAAGGACTCCTCTTTCACATATGGCCTCAGATTCCAGCTTGTATGACTCTGGGCAAGTCATTTATTTAACCCTGTTTACTTGAGTTTCTTCATCTGTACAAGGAACTAGAGAAGGAAATGGCAAACCTCTTCAGTATATTTGACAAGAAAACTCCAAGTGGGGTCATGAAGAATCAGACACAACAGAAATGACTGAACAACAACAAATATAGTACTTTAGGAATTGTAAAGTGTTTTGAATATATTATCTCACATGGTTCTTACAAAACTCTGCACAATAGGTGATACTATCTTCATTTTATAGAAGAGGAAACAGGTTAAAATAGGCTTGTTTATTTGTTTTTTAAAGAGATTTGCCCTGGGTCTGTAGTGGCAAGCACAGAAATAGTTCACACCTTGTTTCAGCTATTGAGCCTTGTATCAAGTTGGTTAAGAAACAGAACATGTGAACCCCACAACTTACGAACCCTAGAACTCTTGAACCCCTGCAACAGGAAGGGGAGGAGCTAATGACCATATATAAGGAGAGGTCTTGGCTAGAGACAACAGAACTGAGAAGAGGACTCTTGTGGTGGCAGAGTCAAGAAGGAGAAAACTTGTGGAATACTGGCACTCTGTCTGCTCTGTCCGTGTTGATGTTTGCTTGTGATACTTTGTACAGAAGCCCTGGGACGTTCCTAGAAGCCCTGAAAGAGGATTTTCTGGCTGTATGTTTACAGAAGTCCTAGACAAGGGTTTTGTAGGTCCTGGGACTTTATTGATGATTTGTGATGACCTTTTGGACCTTGTTTGTGGGTCTGTGTTGATTTCTAAGTTGACGATTTGTGTTGAGTTTTCAGACCTTGTTGGTGGGTCTGAGTTTATTTCATAGGCAGATAGTGAATTGATAATAGAGCTGACAATGTGAATGAATATTATTGTAGCTTTGTCAAGCTTTGTCTTCTCAGAAACAGGAACTGTGAAGGACTTGAGGTTGACTGGACCCTGTGAACTTCAATATGGAACATGAACTGGATGAATAACTGGACAAGGAGCTGGAAAAGGAACTGGGAGCTGCCTGCCTTTGAACCCAGGTGACAGTTGGAGCTGGGCCCATGGAAGAGGAACCATGAAAGCTGAGAGCCAGCCTCGAGTGAAACTGAAAGAAGACTTTATTTGGATACTGTGTACTGACTAAGAAGATTATGATTTACTATGACTTAGGGGTGGAGAACTTTGACTTTTGTACTTTGTGACTCAATTAAGGATTTTGTGATTGACTAAATGAATGTACTTTGTTTAAAACTATGTGACCACTTTGGTGAAAACTATGTGACCATTTTAATGATAAATTGAGTTGTGACATGGTGAATGTTGCATTTTGATTTTCTGTGATAAGTTGTAACATTGTGAAGGCTGTATTTTGATTTTCTATAAATGTTTTGCTCTGATTTGTAATTGAACAAATAGAGAGCTCACTATACTATGTAATCAGAATCCTGAAAGCTGTGAAAGCTGTTCACAGCAGCAGTCCTCTGGAAAACTGCCTGTGCATGACTTTACAAGGTCACATAGCTATTTTGCATATGCTATTTGCATATTTTCCTCTCTCACTCAGGAAATAAACTCAGGACTCCCTGACTGAAAATTGAGCACTCTATACAGTAGTATCCCCTAGCTTCCTCCAATGTCTACCATTCTCTACTTTAAGCCCTTCTAAGTGAATGCAGCAGTTTCCATATTCAAAGAGGTGGTTCCATAACACATATGGGTTGAATCATTCTCAATAAAGAGATCTGTATTTTCTGCTTCTGAAGTAGCATGGAATTAGGTTCTTATCTTGAAGTTCTTCACTAGAATCACTAACAGGATCCATAGCCAGGACATTTAGTAACTTCTAATCCTGTATCCAAATTTATGAACTTTTCCCATCTGTCTTGGGAGTTGTAAACATCAGATGAAGCAGAATTTTTCTAATTGAAGAACAAAGAAAAACTAGCATTTTATATATACAAGAAGTGATACACCATTGTCAAAATGTAAATTTTCAAAAAGTACTTGGGAAAAATATTTTCAACAATTTGCACTTTAAGTAGGTGAACTTTGAAATGATGATTCAAATGGCACATTTTGACAAGCACACTCTGTCTTGTGAAATATGTTATTTTGGGATGCATCCCAATCTCTTTTACTTTTCTTATGCCTATCTCCTGTTGCATTTTTCATTAATAAAAGACTTAGTCATTGACTATTTAGACTTTTTCTTTTATGGTTGAAGGTCTTTACATTGACTTCCTTTTAATATTTGCTATTTGACCATAAAATTTAGTTTAATCACTACATTTCTTCATGATTTGAAATTGGGGTTTCTCTCCATCAGTAATTTGTGGATTCTCTGGATCATTATTTTCTCCATTTCCAAAACTTCTGGAAAAATTTGGTGTTACCCACAGTACAGTGTTGTTGCTGTGTATTTTTTAATTCATTGTCAATTTCTGGTAGACTAATGATCTTTACATTTTATTTACAAATCTTATCTTTAAGGTCATTTCCTTTGGTTTTTATAGTGCTCATGTATCCTTCCAATGTTAAATTTTATTTTGTCAAACTTGGTACTACTGCTATATTTTTGAGTTCTAAATCTATCATTCTCTTTTTAATATTGCTATTGTTTTAGAGACTTTCCCCCTCATATATTCTATTGTGTTATTTGTCATACAGTTTTTTCTTCAACATCTGATATCTACCCTAATTTTTGTGCGTAATCTATATCTTGGTACAGTGGATAGAGAGTTGGGCCTGGAGTCAGGAAGACTCATCTTCCTGAGCTCAAATCTGGCTTCAGATATTTACTGTATGACCCTGGGTAAACCACTTAACACTCTTTGCCTAAGTTTCCTCGTCTGTAAAATGAGTTGGAGAAGTAATGGAAAAATCACCCAGTAGTTTTTCCAAGAAAACCCCAAATGGAGTCACAAAGAGTCAGACACAACTAAACAATACAACAACTATATCTTAGTTTATTATTTCAATTATTTTATTTCTCTTATAAATGATTTCTGATAAATCTGTATATATGATCTACCTATCTATATCTATACACTCATAGATATAGAAAAAGATATAGATAGATAGATGTGTATATATACATATGTACACATATAATTATATAGATGTTTGTGTATATATATATATACATATATACACATATAGTTATATGGATGTGTGTGTATATATATATATATATATACATATATATGTTCAAATCTGGCCTCAGATATGTATGAACTGTATGACTCTGGACAAGTCATTTAACTTTTATCTGCCTCAGTTTCCTCAATTGCAAAATGAGGATAGTAATGCACTTCCTTCCTAGCGTTGTTATAAAGATAAAATTAGTTATTGGTAAAGCACTTAGCATAGATCCTGGCAAATAGTAGGTGCTTTTTTCCCCTAAAATTATGTTCCTTAACCACCTAATATTTCTTTATTGCATTTTAACCTTTTATAAATCATTTACTCATTATTTCTTTTTCTTTGTGAGTCCCACTGAGAATCATTCATTTGGCTATCTTTTTAAAAACTTAAGGGGAAATTTTGTTTTAGAACAGCTTCTATGTCTTTAGCTAATTAATGTCAAAAAAAAATTAATATTAGGGGGCGGCTAGGTGGAGCAGTGAGTAAAGAGCTGGCCCTGGAGTTGGGAGGACCCGAGCTCGGTTCCGGCCTGAGACACTTAACACCCACACAAAAATACTAGCCGTGTAACCTTGGGCAAGTTACTTAACCCCAATTTCCCTCCAAAAGGCAAAAAATAACAATAATAATATTGTATGTCTGTTAATCAGAAAGGTACCTACATATTTTGTGTGGTACGTATATTACTATTTAAACTTGATCAACTTTGGGAGATGACATTTGTTGGAAAATTCCATTCAAACCATTTTCCCCTATTTTTGAAATTAATAAAAATTACTAAAAGTAAAATCTATTAAAGTGAAGTGAAGAATCCCTAGAATTTATTTAAATTAGGAAGGGCATGCAGATTTTTCTTTCAGCTTATGAATATTGATAAGACTAAAATTCATAAGATAATGACATTCTTCAATCAAGCCAGGTAGAATAGCAGATAGAATGCTAGATCTAGAGTCAGGAAGACCTCAGTTAAAATCTGGCCTCTGATTTACTCTCTATGTGACACTGCACAAGTCACTCAACCCTGTTTACTTCAATTTCCTTTTCTGGAAAATGGGGATAATAATGGCAACTACTTCCTAGGATTGTTGTGAGGATCAAATTATATAATAATTGTGAAGCACTTAGTAGAGTACCTGGCACATAGTAGGCACTAAATAAATATTAGCTATCATTATTAAACATTTATTAAGACCCTACAGTGAGGCAAGCTCTGCATTAAATGCTGGGGATGCAAAAACAAAAATATAACTCTGCCTGCCTTCACAACACTTACATTTTTTAAGGTGTATTGTTAATGTATTGTTAACGGAATGGGAAGATCTTTCTTGTTCATTAACAGGCCTACATGACCTGCTTTAAGTCTGAATCACGTGGAGCCTATCATGATAGGAGTTTGCCAAATGGATGGAGCAGGGAGTGGGAAAGTGAGATGGAGCTGAGAGAGAGAGGAAACAGAGCAGACAAAGCAGTTAGCATGGGTGAGAGAGGGAGGGTTTTTGCCTGAGGTAAATTGTTTTATGGGAAGGCCTAAGAGGGGAAGGTTTGGGATGTTTGTGTTTCCTGCATTGGTGACCTGTATGGACTTTGTCTTAAAAACATGCTTGCTGGGGGGGGGGGGGGGTCAGGGGCAGCCAGGTGGCGCAGCGAGTAAGAGCAACGTCCCCAGCGTCAGGAGACCCGGGATTGGTTCCCAGTCTCAGATACTTGGCACCCACACAAAAATAAATGTCCATGTAACCTTGAGCAAGTTACTTAACCCCAATTGCTTTTAAAAAAACACACTTGGGGTGTCGGTGCTCCCTGCATTAGCAATATGTATAGACTTCTTTGTTACTATGATGGATTTGGCTTACTGGTGTTTGAATAAATGTCTTAGTTTCATCTTCAAGGAAGAGAATCTGTTATTTCTTGATATTCAAACCTGGGAATGACGCCTGTATGTTCATAGAAGCTGCTGTGAGTATTGCATTTATGAAATATAAGGGAAAGAACATGTACATACAAAAGTATACACAAAATGCATGTTAAAAATAAATAAAAGATAATTTTTTGAGGGAAGGCAGGTTGGCCAGAATGACTAGGAAAGGCCTTATCTAGAAGGAGCCACTTGAGCTGAGATTTGAAGGAAACTAGGCATTCAAAGAGTCACTTGACACTGTTTCCCTCAGTTTCCTCATCTGTAAAATGAAGATAAAAATAAAAGGACTGTACCAGAGCATGGTATTGAAATGGAAACCTAGACACCTAAGTTATAATGCAGGTTCTGCAATTAATTTGTTGAATGACTTTGGAAAATTCACTTGAAGACTTTGGACCTCAGCTTCCTCATCTGTAAAATGAGGCACTTGGACTAAATAACCTTTAACAATCTATGAGTTTCTGGATAATGGGCTCCTTTGGCAGAAGACAAGAAGTCAGTGGCCAAAAGCTGGTGGAGACAAAGAAAAATTGTGGTTAACCCAACTGAAAGAGTTGTCCATACTTCTTTTCCAAGAACCTTCTGCCAGCAGAACTATAAAAAGCAAATCCAAGATTAACCCTCAATCGCAAACTCAATGGAAAATATGCAGATTAATTTTCCTGATCTCTTCACAGGACTTCAGCAAATTTTTTTTTCTTTCCAATATATATACAATATATATATATATATATATATATATATATATCAAAGAAGATGATGAGCTTTAACCCACTACACACACATTAATCACTGTCAAACTTAATATCTTATTTTTTGGTGAATTTAAAGAGAATGAATAGCCAAATTTTAGATTAACATTAGTTATATTTAAACTACAACCAAGTTTCAGCCTTCCCTGAAATGTGGAAAACTTACAGGGTCAAGTCACCAGTAGGGAACAAAGACAATGTCTAAACTGAGCACACTCATCTAAGATGATCCCAGGTGAAGATTCTAGAGAGCAGAGGACATCTATAATTTTTAAAAATATATACATGGAGTGGAAGAAAGGGGAACAGGATCTATTTGCTACATGGATTCAATTGTTGTCAGCTTGTTCCTGAGATTCCTAGAAAGACTATACCTGGAATGCATTTCAGTGCCAAAGTTTCCATTTAAATGTATCTGTAAAGTGGAAAATGATATGGAACAAATTTTCAAATTTATGAACCTAGCATGACTTTCATTTGCCAAGCAAATGAGTAGCTGGAGTGGGTAGGGTTAATAAATACAATGTGAAACACAAAAGCAAAAGAATATCATTACATCAATGGGTTGAGATAATAAGATAGCATAGCTTCATTTGACATACAATACTTAAAATTTTAATCCCTTCTAGTCAAGGTATAACCTGATGAAATGAAGAGAAGAATTTAAGCAATAGTATGGCTGTAAGCTCCATCAAAAGTAGATATTAGTGCTATCCACAAAGTAGATTGCACCTTTAATCTGGGTAGGAATAATTATTCAAAGAAATACATAGAGAATATGTCATTTCATCAGCATGAGAAATTCCCTGTGTGGAAATTCTGCCTACTTAAAGGCACAATTCAAATAATCTACGACTAAAGATAACTCCTCAGAAAGAACCTGGAATGGTGAAAGTGACTTGCCCAGGAACACAGGGAATGAGTGGCAGGGAAAGAATTTAAACCCAGGTCTTCCTGACTAAAAGATCTGCACATTATCCACTGTCAACATTGCTACTACAAAGAAATTTTGCATGGCACAAATCTTGGTGGGTTTTTTTCCTATTCACCCCTATGCATATGGCTGGTAGCACTATTCATTGGTCTAGTTTTGACTAATTTGAAAAGAATAGCCTGCAAAAATGAAACTCCTCTCATCAAAATCACACTGGGATAATTACTAAAGGAACTTTAAAATCAACATTATATCTTAGAGGAAATCCCTGCTTTTCACAACCCTCAGAAAGGAGTTGTTGACACATTTTTTAATAGCCTACAGATTACATTTTCCTCATGATTGATCACAAAGGAAAAACTAGAGAAGGTATCTTAGAAATAACACTTCCAAAAAAATTTAAAGCATTTATCTTAAATGTTATTATACTTTAGGGGGCTTGTGTTGAAATCTAGCACATTTACAACATTTTACAATGAAATGTTTTGCCTTTGGTTATCCAAACCTGTGTAAAAATTGTATGTTGTTCAAATTGTGTGTTCATTTGATGTCACCTTCAAGCATTTTCCAACATGAGGATTTGATCCAATGTCCATAATTTCAAATAATATAAATCTGGGAATCATAAAATCTCAATCAAAATGGGCCAAGTATAGAAACCATGTGCAGAAGGGAAAATATGTTTCCATTTGGTTTCTATATCCTTCATTCTAGAGAAATCCTATTCCTTCCCAAAAACCAAATCTGTTTCTACTGAAGTCTGTTTTAAATAGCCAGTACATATAATAAAGTCCCAGATAGTAGCACTAGAGACCAAATCATTAAAGTACATGACTAATATTTTATCAGAGTAGTCTTAATTGAAACACAAATCACTTTAATACCTACAATTAAATATTAATTCTTATATCAGAATGGTTTAAAATGAACTGAGTTCATTAAAATACATCCAATTAAAATCAATGCCTCCTCTGAGTAAAAAGGTTACTATTAAAGGTAAAAATTTCTTCTTGCAAAACTACACTTTAAAAGGACAGAAAGAAGTGTTCTACCACTTTTGCCATGAAATGTTCTCATGTTGTTCCCACTGAATGAACCTGATAATTATCACTTGGATAAATGTTGGTAGTTTCCATCCAAAGAATCATAACATATGGGGATTATATAAGTTCAAATAAACTCACATACACCCAAAGTTTAGTTATAAAACTGAGCTGTAATGGGGCCTGAATTAATTTGGTAAGGAGAGGGTAGGATAGGAGGTGGCATTGAGAATCAATCAGTGGGTTTCCTCAGTTAGTATCCCCCAAACTTTCAGGAATTTTTATAGTTTTTAAGTGTGTAGGTTGTGAAAGGAAAAAAATTTCAATAAATTAAACAACAAAGCGAGTGCGCACATACACTGCCTGAAAAGATAATTTATTTTTATTTATCTGAGGTCATGGTATTCCATACTTTGAAGTCATACAAGGTCAAAGAAAAAATATTCTTCTTGAAAAGTACATGGACTAATTTATGGGAATTACAGCTCAACATAAACATGTAAATTATTTTAAAGATAGCATCTGTTTGTTGAGAATTTCATTTGGACTAATATTCTTCCCTCAACAAAGTCCAATTCTGATATCTCATTGTGTTGTGGAGGCAATCTTGGGTTCTCAGTGTGTGAGCTCTGTTAGAATCTACCATTCTGGAAAGGCCACAAGTATGACCCCAACAGCAAATGTAGTCTGCTTTCTGAGGACCTGCTCATCTAAGTATAGATAGACTCATCACCCATAGGCTGACTATTTCGTGATAAATTTTTTGTCCATGGAAACTTATGAAATTAAAACAAAAATTTTAATGGCCCTCAGTTAAGAGAAGGGTTAAGAAAAGCAGTACTGTAGTGTAATCTCAAAAATGATCAAATGATATCTATTCAAATCAAAAGCAAACCATTCAACATCATGGTAATTCAAGTCTATACTCCAACAGCTGATTCTAGAAGCCAAAGTTGATCATTTCTATGAAGACCTACATCTTCCAGAAATAACATCAAGAAAAGATGTCACATTTATCATAGGAAATTAGTTTGCAATATTGTACAGTAGACAGCAACAAAAAAAAATCCCAAAGAAAAAGAAGAGTAAAAAAGTAAAATGGCTGTCTAAAATGGTTTTACAAATAGCTGAAGAAAGTGAGAGATAAAGGACAAAGAGAAAAATATACCCAACTGATTGTAGAATTCCAGAGAATAGGAAGGAGAGATGAGATTTTCTTAAATGAGCAATGCAAAGAAAGAGAAGAAAATAATAGAATAAGAAATACAAGAGATCACATTTAAAAAATAGAGACCTATCAAGGGAACATTTCATGCAAAAATGTGCATGATAAAAGACAAAAATGTAGGGATTTACCAGAAGCATAAGAGATTAAGAAGAGGTAGCAAGAATATACAAAAGAAGTATAGAAGAAAGATTTTAACATCGCCAAAAACAAGCTGTTGTGGTTACTGATCTAGAGCTGGACATCTTGGAGAACAAAGTCGGTTGGGCTTTAGGAAGCACTGTTAACAAGAAAGCTAGTGAAGGTGATGGAATTCCAGATGAGCTATTTAAAACCCTAAAATATGATGTTGTTAAAGTGCTGCACTCAATATACCAGCATTTTGGAAAACACAACAGTGATGACTGGTTTGGAAGAGAACAGTTTATATGTCCCAATGCTAAAGAAGAACAAAGTCAAGGAATGTTTACATTACTGAATACGTGTACTCATTTCACATACCAGCAAGGGTATTTTTAAGAACTGCAAGCTGGGCTTCAGCAAAATGTCAACCAAGAATTACCAGAAGAGCAGTCTGTGTCAAAGAGGAAGAGGAACTAGAAACCAAATTGCCAACACTTACTGGATTATGGAGAAAGCAAGGGAGTTTTAAAAAATCTACTGCTGCTTCACTGATTACACTAAAGGCTTGATTGTATGGATCACAACAAAATGTGGCAAGTCTTCAAAGAGATGGGAGCACCAAATCATCCTACTTGTCTCCTGAGGAACCTGTACGTGGGCCAAGAAGCAACAGTTAGAACCAAATATGGAACAACTGATCGTTTAATATTGGAAAAAGAGTATGACAAAGCAATGTATTTTCACCATATTTATTTAACTTATTTGCATAGTACATCATGCTAAATTCCAGAGTTGATAAATTAAAAGCTGGAATTAAGGTTGCTGGGAAAAATATCAGCAATCTTAGATAGGGATATTATACCACTCTGGTGGCAGAAAGTGAAGGGGAATTAAAAAGCATCTTGATGAGGGTGAAAGAGGAGTATAAAAGTTGGTTTGAAGCTTAACATCAAAAAAAACTAAGACCTTGGCAATTGGTCCCACCACTTACTGGCAAATAGAGGGGGAAGAAATGGAAGCAGTATCAGATTTCATATTCTTGGGCTCAAAAATCACTTCAGATGGTGACTGCAGCCATGAAATTGAAAGAGCTTGTGCCTTGGAAGTAAAGCTATGACAAATCTGGACAGCATACTAAAAACAGAGACATCACCTTGCCAACAAAGGTCCATATAGTCAAAGCTATGGTTTTTCCAGTAACAATGTATAGTTGTAAGAGTTGGACTATAAGCAAAGTTGAGTGCTGCAGAATCAATACTTTTGAATTGCAGTGTTGGATAAGACTTTTGAGAGTCCTTTGGTCAGCAAAGAGGTCAAATAAGTCCAATACTAAAGAAATTAAGTAAGGCCTTTCACTGGAAGGTCAAATACTGAAGCTAAAGCTTAAATACTTTGGTCGCATAATGAGAATGATGGGATTCATCAAAAAAGACTCTAATGTTGGGAAAGATTGAAAGCAGAAGGAAAAAGAGATTGCAGACAATGAGGTGGATAGATAGTATCATGGAAACAATGAACGTGAACTTGGACAGATTTCAATAGATAGTGGAGGATAAAAGAGCCTGGCATTCTATGGTCCATTGGGTCACAAAGAGTCAAACATGATTGAACAATTGAACAACAACAAAAATGCTTAGTCCCTCATTCTTCTCATTATTAATTTTTTATAAGTTATTATTAACTTTTACATTTGACAGTCTAATTGGATATATACAGCTGATTATGATTTGAGTCACATCAGAAATCAGTCATTTTCAGTTTAGCAAAAAAGTCAATTTATTTTGAGGAATTTCCGATGCAATTTTGACTGGTTCTCTTCTTAAAGAAGGTATTCATGAAGAGTAATCATTAATCACTTAGTTTATGTCATGAAATGCCTTCATTTTTTATCCTAAATCATAATTTCAAATGTGTTTTCCAACATCTTCCCTTGTACCCATTTTTATTTTTGAGTCCCTGAGAATCAAAGTAAATTTGACTTAATTTGAATGATCTTGCCAAGTTCTTCACAACATTTCTTTACTTCTTTATCTTTTACAAAAGATACTTATATATGAGCTCTTACTATTTTCAGGGTGATATGTTTGCCTACACTCATTATGAACACTATCTACAAAACAAAATCAGTAAGTATTGCTTTTATGCCTTTGTCAATGTAGTGAATCCAATTTAATCCAATGCCTGTATTTAGAATGTATGCTCCTTGAAGTCAGGGACTAGATGTTTTTTTTTTTCTTTTCCTTGTATCTTCAGCACTTAATAGAGTGCCTTAGCATACATTTACTGATTGACTTCCTGAAGACAACCTCTGAAGCATCCTTCCATTTAATTGTGACATATTTGTATTTTCTTGTTTTATTTATAGCAAGAACATCACAGTTGAGTCCCTCTGGAAGCACATCAGTTATTCTGTCACTAAACAAAAATCATAATTTAGACCACTAACAATAAATGTTTATAGATGTCTCCAGTCTCCTTTTCCCTTATTCATTTAAGACAGAAAATGATGGAAAGGGATCAAAAAGCACAGAGAGTAATTTTTTTTTTATTTTTGGTTGTTTCATGCTTCCTCACAGCTAAAAATATCCACCAGCTGGTAATAAACAATCTGGTGACAAGGTTCTCTGCACTCAACTAGGCTTGCCCTTGGAAAATAGATATAGTCTCTCATTGGATATGTGTTTAAGCTCTTTGTATCATGGCAGAACCTGCTAGATCTTGTACTCTATTGGTATAGCTGTGGAGAACCCAGTTACCTTCATACGACAAAGTAACAGGATATTACATCTATGGAAATTTTTAATTCTAAACTTACCTTTTTTGACATCAACACTAAAATTAAATGTGAACACATACTCCTGCAATGAGGATAGAGATCTATCTAGCTCTATCTTATGTCCTATTAGAGGGAGCTGACAGAAAGTCTCTTGATTCAGCTCTCCAAACCCTTTTGCACGATGAAGAAACAAGGTAAATAAGGCAGAGAGAATTTAGAGAAAATGACACTAGGTTCTAAAATAAAAGACCTCAAAAGCAAACAGAAGAAAGTAGAATGAGAATAAATTTGGGGTAAGGGGAAGCAGGGAAGCAGGAAAGGAGAGAGAGAGAGAGAGAGAGAGAGAGAGAGAGAGAGAGAGAGAGAGAGAGAGAGAGAGAAACACTAAACAGAAGTGTTGAGCACTTATGGTATCATAGTATCTAGGGAAATATGGAGAAGTGTGTCCTGCTCCTTGAGAAGGAACAAGAATGGAAGAAACATGTTCTGTGAAGTAGGTCAGTAGTAGTCAGAAGAAAAAAAAAAACATGAGCATAGAACTTCTCCAGTTTAGAAACTTTTGCATGTGCTTGCTCTATTTTCTCTCTAATACTCCATATAATAATCATCCCATGCGCCAATGTTGGGTCATGTTCTTATGTTCTAAGGTTAGTTGCTGGATTGGTCAAAAGTATCTTTCAAATCTGTCCACTACTTTCCTCTCAGTGTGCCTGAGAAGAGACAGAGATCAAGTTTAGACAGGAGAGCTAGAAGGAAAACAGGAAGACACACAGACCTAAGGTTATTGCAGGTTGCAGAGGAGATAATGAAGGGTAGAAGGGACACAATAAGAAGTCTAGGAATGCTTAACCTGCTTTATAACATTGCTTAAGGCTGGTCCTATGTTCTGCCTAAACTTTTGAGAATTGGAAAGTAAAAGGTAATATCAACGTATTTTCACTACTAGATCACAGATACATTGATTTTATGATCTGGAGAACCCTTTACCCATTCCAATCACTCAAACATGAAGCTACAACAAACCATCAAGGTCCAAATTAGAGTAGCAACACTTCTTGACCTCATGCACAGGTATAAAATTATGGGTAATAATAATGAATAATATAGCATTTTAAGATTTGAAAAGCATTATATGATATTTATAGACATATAATCAGGTATATTTGCATGTTATATATACACATATATATGTGTATGTACATATGCATATCTACAATCTTAGCCTCATCATAACTTTGGGAGGTAGATGCTTTTTGTCCCCATTTTACAAATAAGAAAACTGAGGGGAAAAGTGATTAAGTGATTTGCCCAGGGTCGCAGAAATAGTAGGTAATTGAAGTAGGATTTGTTCTTCCTGACTCCCAACTCCAGTGCTCTATTCACTTTTCCATAAAGTTTCAGGAGCTACACTCAGCAAGAATAACCAAACAAAATAAAAGCAAAAGCAACAACACACCAGCCACGTGGCCCTGAAGCTGAAAGAACAGCCATAGGAAGATCCTTGATATTTCAAATCTATGCTAGACAATGTTCAACCCTCTTACTATGGGTTTAGCAATTTCTGGAGGAAAAGCAGTTGACAAGTATATTTATTTTTCTTCTGAGGAACTCAAGTGCAGTGTGGCCCTTTAAGACAAAAGGACTGCACA
This sequence comes from Petaurus breviceps papuanus, assembly GCF_028583685.1. Classification (NCBI taxonomy): domain Eukaryota; kingdom Metazoa; phylum Chordata; class Mammalia; order Diprotodontia; family Petauridae; genus Petaurus; species Petaurus breviceps. The sequence continues at coordinate 11,774,470 of NW_027187327.1, forward strand.
AATCCCTGCTGGGACGAGACTCATGAGGTTCACTAGACTGGAAAGGGAAATTGCCTTGATTATTTAGGGGCTCATTCTCAAGTCCTATATTTTTCCCAGGATTAAATAAAGGTTGCTCTGCACTCATTCAACCAATCAACAAGCATTTATTAAGTGCCCACTCAGTACTAGGAACTGTTCTAGGCCCTAGGTTTACAAATAGAAAAGTGAAACATCCCCCCCCCAGGAGTTTATTTGCACATATAGTTAGACTGAGAGCTTACATTAGGAGCTATAGCCCCTTTTCTGTAGAGACCAAGCCATGAGGTTGGGAATCTAAGATTCCCAGTGAAACCTTGGGGGAGGTCATATACAAAAGCAATTTGCAAGAAGAGTCCTATTTTCTCCTCCCTGAGACTGAATTTGGTCCATGTAAGTTGGGGCTTCTGGGCCATTGGTAGGCAAGGGTTCTTAATCCTTTTGTGTCAGGGTTATTTTGTTATTCTGGTGAAGCCTATGAATCTCTTCTCAGAATAATGTTTTTAAAATTCAAAAATAAAATAAATAGAATTGCAAAAGAAATCAATTATTTTGAAATAGTTCTCTAAAAAATTCACAGATCATAAGTTAATAAACTCTGTGTTAGAGGGATAATGCTACTTAATGCTTAGTGAAAATGTTTTGTAAACTAAAGCACTAAAGAAATGTGTTGGAGGGATTTTTGTGTATGCTGATTGAGGTGCGACGATTGGTAAAAATGGGGGGGTGACTGGATCAAAGAACATATATCAAGGTATTAGTTTTAGCAAACAATAGGGAAATTTTGTTCTCTGAGAAAGTAATAAAAGATGAGAAGATGGATTATATACTTCTTGGGGTCCTGAGGACTTGAAGTGAGGGATTGAGGGGGTCCTAGAGGGAAGTCTTAGATCTTGGAAATGAGGTTGATAATTAACTCATCATCTGGGGAAGTTGTGGACTGGAAGTGAAGACCATAGTTTGAAAGGATAGAAAAAGGTTGAGAAGAATAGCTATGGAAAATGAGATAATGTATCCCAGTACCCAACACAGTGTCTTACATATAACTGTCCACTCAAAAATATTTTAAGTACATGAAATGCATTGAATATTAAATGTTGAAATGTTGAATGAATGCCTGAGTTCTTTAAAAATGCTGGGTTCCACAACTTACTACCTGAAATGTACAAGTGGCTAAGAATGTTCTGATTTTAGATTTTGCTTCAACTTACATAAAACACTGTGGGAAAGCACACCAAAGAACCTAATAGTTCTGACAGACATTCCCAAATGCCTGTACTGATGAATTTTTTGACCTTCTTTTTGAATTCTGAGTTCCAAATTCTCTCTCTGTCTCTCTGTCTCTCTCTCTCTCTCTGTCTCTGTCTCTCTCTCTCTCTCTCTGTCTCTCTCTCTCTGTCTCTCTCTCTCTGTCTCTCTGTCTCTCTCTCTGTCTCTCTCTCTCTGTCTCTCTCTCTGTCTCTCTCTCTCTCTCTCTCT
>NW_027187327.1:11776066-11830533 GCF_028583685.1 Petaurus breviceps papuanus
TCTCTCTCTGTCTCTCTCTCTCTCTCTGTCTCTCTCTCTCTCTCTCTGTCTGTCTCTCTCTCCTACCCCTCCCCCATCCTTTGAGAAGGCAAGCAGAATAATATCAATTATACATGTGAAGTCATGCAAAACATATTTCCATATTAGCCATGTTACAAAAGGAAATATATACACACAAAAAGAAGAAAAATAAAGAAAGTAAAAAGTATGGTTCAATCTGTTCATTGGTTCTCTTTCTGAAGCCAGATAGAATTTTTCTTCATGGGTCCTTTGGCATCATCTTTGATCATTGACTTGGTCAAAGTAATTCTCTCACAATTGATCATCTTTACAATATTGCTATTACAATGTGCATTGTTCACCTGTTTCTACTCACTTCACAATACTGAAATATATTTTATATATGTGCTATAACTATCATTTTATATATCCTGTAATTATCACATCACCAATAGAATTCAATAAGGGGCATAGATGGGAGTCAGTTTGTGTATATTCTAAGATATTTTTGTTTGGCTTCTGTTTTATTTCACTCCTCTAGATGGATAGAGCCAAAAAGGGGCTGGGGAGAAAAAGAAATGTTTTATTTTTCCTTATTTCTTTCAAAATTTGTGGCAAGAGAACATTTTATATAATAACAGCAATATTGTTTTTTTTTAATTACCTTGAGGGGCAGTGGATGGCATAGGTGGTGCAGTGGATAGAACCAGGATGACTTGAGATCAAATTTGACCTCAGACATTTAATGTTTACTAGCTGTGTGACCTGGGCAAGTTACTTCACCTAAATTACCTTGGGGAAAAAAAAAGAATGACTTTGAGCGGATAAGTCATTTTGACTATTATAAATACACAAATTAACAATAAAAGACATATGAAGAAAGATGCTATCTGCATCCAGAGAAAGAACTAATAAGTAGAATTATCTACAAAATAATTTACATATGTGTGTATATGCTATATATAATAAAACACACATACATATACCAACTCATGTCTAGTGTAACCATCTCCAGGGGAAGAGGGGAGGAAAACAAAAGAAAAAAATTTACATAATTATATATTTTAAAGGAAAAGCAAGTTGTCCATAGTAGACCTGTAGTTTCATGTGCAATCTTTTAAAAAATTATACTATACTGTAGAAATGCTTTTTTATATTGCAGAAATTAAAAATAAAATACATTTTTAAAAAATTTTACAGGAATCAACTCTACTGCCCATGACACACTAGTCCCCTGCCTAAAGCTGTTAAGACAAAGCTGTGGTGTTGGAACACAAGGAAGCAAATAAATGAAGTCATGCTGATCTTAAGCTCAATTAGAATTCGAGGGTGCTCCAAACTGTGAGGAAGAGGTTCATGAACACCCATCCAAATGTTCATCAGGCACTTCTCAATCTCTCCAAGAGAGGATAAAGGGGAGATTTCCTATCCTAACACTCCATTTTTCATGGAGATCATTCCTTAACTAACCATGTTTCTCTTTATTGTCTCAGTCATTCTGGGAAAAGAAAAACCATGTTAGATTAGATCTTTAAAAACCATGGGCCAATTGATTAGTCAGTTAATAGCATAGCTAGTGAGCTGAAAAATCAAACTGAGCCAATTTTTCATTCTGGTCTAATTCAATGACCTTCATACTGATATGGCTAATGAAAAACAACCCTTTCAATTAGTGGAGTGTTTTTTTTTAAGATTTTATTAAGCACCTGTAATATGCCAAACACTGTGTTAAACATTACACACATATTGTTTCATTTGATCTTCACAACATTTTAAGAGGAGGTATTATTACATCCCATTTTATAGTGGAAGAAACTCTACCATGATTTAAACTTTTTTATGTTTTAAAATTTATAACAATCTCAATATACAAAAACTTCACTGTAGCTAAGTTTGCATGAATGTCCAACTTTGTACAGAATTTCAGTTGGACCAAAGCTCTTTGTCCTGCTCCCAGGGAGTGGGTCTAGTTGTTCATTTAGAAAGCCAAAGCTTAAGAAAGTATAAAACATGAAAAGGATTCCTGCTGATATCTAGGCTGAAGAAACAGATGAGCATCGCACCACTAATAAAGGAATATAGTTGTTAAGTAATTTGCCCAGAGTTGCACTGCTAGTTAATAAATCAAAATTTAAACTCATGTCTTTTTGACTCCACATCCAGACCTTTATCCACTGAGCCACCCAGCTGCCAAACAACTTAAACTAAACTAGCCTCCCTAGCATTTTGATGAATTAATATTTGAGAATCAACTACATCACTTTCCATAGTACCTCTTTTAGACAGCACAGTTTGAAATACCTGTGTCTTATCAGCAAAGACTATTTTAAAAGAAAGACAGATTCAAATATGTTTATGCCATGAAGTGAATGTTCTCATTCATTGTTATACTATTTTAATTCACAAATGTTGGGGCAATTTGCAAACTGCAAGTCTTGTAGAAATTTCCATGGTAAATAGAAATTCAATAATCCCTTTCCTAAAGCCTATTCTGCCTCATTCCCATAACTCCCCAAAACTTCCTCTGCCAGCAAACATTTGATTTCCCTGATAAGCAGAGATGTACAAGCCAAGGACAAATCTAGTTTAGAACATAAAATCATTATTTAAATCATCTGGAGGAGGATGGTAAAAAATTATGAGTAATATCATCTCTCATGAAACACTGAGAAAAAACAAGTTAATAGAAATCTTGGCAAAAGACCAAATTAAGCCAGATCATCCTGAGAATATTTAAAGATGAAACTGGAAGACTACCAACAAATGGAAAGTGGAAGGGAAAAAAAAGATCTTTGAAGATTACTACAGCCAGGTAATTTCTCCATCAATGGTAGTGCAGTCATTGCATTTGAACACTAATTTCACTATCTCCAATGTGTTATATATGGAAGTAGAAATGGTACTAAAGAAAAGAAAGGTGAAAAAACAAAGTAGGTTAAATCAAATATAAAGTAGATGTGCCGGCAAGAATGCAATTTTGAGAGTACCAAGGGATCGGTTCTTAAAATATACGAAAGAAATGAAAATAGAAAACATTTGAGGAAAAAGATCAAAGGGACAATTAGGTGGCAAAGTAGATAGAGTGCCAGGCCTAGAACCTTTTTTTAATTCAAATTAGGCAAATTATTTAATTTGAATACAACACACCACTTTATGAAGTATAACGATGTAAGAAACAAAATATATGTATGTGTGTATGTATATATATATGTATATATATATATATATATACACATACACGAGTGTGTATCTTCTTAAGTTCAGATCTGGCAAATTATTTCATTTGAGTATAACACACCACTTTATGAAATATAACAATATAAGAAACAAAATATATGTGCGTATATGTATACATATGTATACATGTACGTGTGTGTATATATATGTATGTGTGTATATATATATACACATAGAGAGGAGGGGAGGAGAGAGAGAGAGAAATCTCTCTATAATCCAATTTGGACCCTCTCTAATCAGAGGGAGAGAGGGGTCCCAAAGACTGAGAGTACTGAGGAGTCATGAATTTCAGGGTTGACATAGTCTTGTAGGATAATGAGATTCCATAGATGACGAAGCCAATGGAGTGATCATTGCTCTGCGGACCCTCCTTAAATGGGGAATGGAAAATTATAAATGCTCACACTGTATATTTCACAATTGATCCTAGCAAACTGGTACAGGCAATATCTGGTACACCACTAGCATACATGCCTCTTTCTACATGTTTAGAATAGTTGTAATGAAAGCCAGAGAGAAGTTAAAAGTGGAGGCTGCCTGAATAGCCGGGTACTCTGATGTGATGACCATGGGGTTGTTTTGGTTTTTTTTTTTTGGTGGATTTTTTTTATGGTACCAAAGTTTTAGCTCTTTACTACATATAGATTTATCTCTTTAAGTCAATATGGTAGAAAGAAGGAAAATACATGAGAAGAATACTGCCTTATTTAATAATATAGTAAGACTTGCGTCCTAAAGAATTTTAAAGAAATTATAGCTAAGCATACCTACTGAGAACATAGCTATCTCTGGGTTGTAAGAACCATTTTCCTACAAAATACATACAACACACACACATACATTTTCAATAAAGATATAAGAAAGGAAGTGACTAGTAATTTTTCCAAAAGAAATAGCAAGGTAAATATTTTTTAAATTATACATTTTCTGAACTAATTGGCATATAAAGTATTTTCTGGAACAGTTTCTCACTTAGTTGGCATTAGCACCAGTCCTGATAAAAGCTAGTTTCTAGATAAAGAGTATCTGCCTTCCTTTATGTCTAATTTCCTTAAATGTCAGTCTAAGTCATCCAAAAATTTATCGGTGATTTTTATCATTTTCCCATTTGACATTATGTGAACTTTGCTCCTTCCAATGGAAAGAGTCTTTTTTTCATACAACTATGGGAATAAGACTGTACTTTCATAAAGATAATGATTCCTCAGGTTGAATCATAGCCAGATTCTGAGTTACCAACTCCCTAAAGTGTTTTCTCTGGCTGCTACTGGTACGTCATCTCAAAATGAATGACCCAGAACAACCTAAATAGCTCTGTACTAATACCTCTAGGCCAATATATTGTTTGCAACATACAAATGTAGTCAATGACAGCAATATAACAAGTTAGACAGCTATCTTAGTGGCACTTTTTTCTCATTTATTTTAATTTACATTTTCATAAATGCAAATTTCTTTAAGACTATCTCTCAAGATATTTTCTGATTTGCATTGATAGAAGGAGTTTCCCTTATGGAGACCATGCCAAAGAAATCATGACCTCATTTTTGTAAGTGAAAAAAATGTATATTTATTTGGTAGTGATAATATCAATAATACTATTCATAAGTTATTCAATAAAATACAAAGTTAATAGGAGTTTTATACCTGAAAGAATTAGATTTTAAGCTGAAAATCACCTCCAGAGACCATTGCTTCCATCCCCCTGTTTCTAGGCTAAACTCACCTTAATCCCAGACATATGTGGATTTAACCTTATAAAGCTCTCCAGAGAGTTTCCAGTATCTTCCTCTGTTTCCTGTTTCAGCATTTAACAACCTTATTCATTCTTCCATTGCTAACCTAACACCCTATAGCAATTCAAGCCTGTTTCTTCTCATCTGTCTTCTGCAGATATTGAAAACAGCTGGCCATGATGCATTAATCCTTTGAATATTTAATGAGCATTACAAAGTCATAAATGCACCTTCCTTCAATAGAGTTAATCATGATGCCCACAATTTTCCAAACTTCCAACCATTTCACACTAGTTGCATGACTCATGCCAGTTTGAACTACATTTCTTCTACTTTTTCCAGAAATTAATATGATTCAGGAGAATCTAAAAGTCCAACTATAATGGGTATTGCTAAACAGAGACTTTGTGTACTGATCTTTCAGCATCCTCATTTGCAGTTGTGTACATGAAGAACATATATAACCTAGGGGAGTGAGTTACTTAGGGAGAGAACCATGGGACTCAGAAGAAGGCTTATTAATCCTTGAACCAATCCATCATTGATTTCTTATGTATGCTTGATCTCTGCACCTGAAATTCCCCATCTTTAAAGTCATATTTAGGATTCTTGACACTTTCATCAGAATAGTGTTACAAAGCATAACAGAAGAATATTTTTAGGAACTATGACTAAATCATAATGTGACAGATTCTTTAATAGACATACCAGAACCCACATTTCCAAATAAAAACATGTTTGGAATGCCTTTTGGGGAACTGCCTTTGGAGCCCATGGCACATTTTTTTATATATCCTCAGTGGTGGCAAATCTTTATACTTTAAGGGTGGATTTTATATTGGGGAAATTGCTAAAAACTCATTAAAGCCAAGTTTAGTAAATAAGATAGGTGATTAGGGTGGGGGGAGAGAGAGTAATATGATATGCCCATGAAATAATAGATCTAATACAGGGGTGTGCTAGTAAATATTTAACAACTAACTTTCCAGAAAAAAACATATACTTTTTAAAAATTTAATTTGTATTATTAACATTTTCTCCATCACTTTCTTAAGTCTAAGGAAAATAATCAATCAAGCCTTGATTTGTAGAGTTTGCTGTTTTCTATAGTAAAATGCACAAAATGAATATCTTAAAATGGTTCTCATGAGCTTGGTCCTGCAACGCCCTAGATTAGTATTTTTCTATAAAGGCAATTCCCAAAGAGGAATTGTGAAAATTTTTGTGGAGTTAGCACTGTCACACAAATAAGTGAATAGACTCTCAATGTGACTACTTTGAAAGACAACACTCTAATTTGTGTGAGATAACTATACCTTGGATAAACAAGGAATTTGGACTGTGAGCTCTTCTGGCCCTTTCCTATCTTTTTAATTTATTTATACATTATTCCCCTTCATATACATAGCAATCCAATTATACTGGCTTACTTGATATCCCTTTTATATGACCTCCATCTCCAGACTTTAAATGGCTTTAACTAGCCTTTTAATTGGCTATGCCCCATGCCTGGAATGCTTTCCCTCCTCGCTTTTGCCTTCTGGCTTCCTTCAAGGCTTAACTCAAATCTTATGTTCTGAAGGAGGCCTTTCCTGGTCTCTCTTCCATTAGAATGTTGTCTTTCAATTGTTGTTTTTTTTTAAGCAATTGGGGTTAAGTAACGTGCTCAAGGTTACATGGCCAGTTATTTCTGGGTATGGTGCTAAGTATCTGAACCTGGGATTTGATCCCCAGGTCATCCCAATACTGGAGCTGGTGCTCTTACTTGCTGAGCCACCTGGCTGCCCCTATGTTGTTGTTGTTTGAAGCGAAAATAGTGCATATTTATTTGGAGGTCATGATCAAATAATGTAATTTATAAATTTTTATATAAAATGCAAAGCCAATGGAAGTTTTATACTTAAAACAGTTGGATTTTAAAACTGAAAATAATGTCCAGAGAAAATTGTATCCATTCCACTTTCTGGGCAAACTTCAACTCAGTGCCAGATATATGTGGATTCCAATGATACAACAAGAAAGATATGTGAGCAAAGTCAAACGATGGCAAAAATTAATGTTATTTATAAGTCATCATAACTGACATTGAAGGCAATCTAAGCAAAATAATCTAAGAATTAAAAATCTCCTTAGTGAGACACACCTCCCAGTAAGACAAAGGAGGCTGCAAAATTCTAAATACCTAATTTTGAAATATTAACATTGTTAGGTAATTATATAATTGTAAGAAATATTGTAAGTAGACTTCAAAATCCTGATCAGTAGAATACAGTGGAAACCAACAGTAAAGACATGAAGATTTGTTTAACTCACACAGAAATCTAGTTGCCAAGCTTCAGATAATCCAGATCAACTCTGATAACAAGAAAGTGCAGTTGGAGTCACTCAGGAAAAAGAATGAAAAAAAAGTAATAAATTAAGGGAAACAAAGGAATATGATATACTGAGAAAGAAAAGAAATAATGTCTTTTACATGATTAAGTATAATTCTTTTTAATTATTTATTTTATTTTTCATTTATGGAATAAAACAAGAATCTCCATAACATAGTATAATAAAAAAAGATTACATATGAAACTGAAAATCAATTATGTACAACTTGCTATCCTATTAATATATATAATAAATTTATATATTATATATAATTTTTTCCTTCCCCCTAAAGATGGCCACCATTAGACACAAATAGGTGTATATGTGTGTGTAGATAGTGTATATGTGTATTGTATATACATGCATATATACATACATATACATATATAATTATTATATACATACGTCTATTTATCAGTTCTTTCTCTGGACATAGATAGCATCCTTCTTCCTATGCCCTTAGTAGCTAATTTGGGTATTTATAAGAGTCAAAATTACTTTTTTCAACTCAAAATCATTCTTTAAACAATATTGGTGTTACTGTATACAATTAAATATAATTCTACAAAAAAAAACTAAAGAAGATGTGCAGCTAAATGGAATAACTTGAGAATTATATAAAAATAAATTTGAATCCAATGGTACAACCAAAGATTGATAATTTCATAGATCTAAAGTTGTAAGGAACCTCAGAAACCACCTAGCCCAACACTTTCATTTAATAAGCCTAATAAAACAAACTACTGGAGAAAGAATTCTATTCAATAAGATAGAGAACCGGATGGCCACTTAAAAATACTTAGATCAAGATCTCATACAATGTTCCAAATAGATATTTTGATACTTCAGTGTTTTGAGGAGTCAATGATTTGATCAGTTTGGGAAATTCTTCCAAAATTGCATGTAGATTGTAATCAGTATATGCCTATTTACCTATGTAACTCTCAACCAGATCCTATGGTCTTCAAGAAGAGGTCAATCAAATAAGCGAGACCTTTCCTAAGATTTTTTGACAATGCACTAATATCAATGAAGTAAGTAGGTTGTCCACTGATGATTTGTCACCATAGTTATGAGACTGCCCCATATGATAGTCTTACAATTTTCCTCTTGCACAATCTATTGTTGGTGATATGCAGTAGCCTATTGGCTCTTGCCATGCAGCTTTCAATTATATTCTTGAGGAACTTCAATTTCTCTTCTTCTGGAACTATGCCATTCCAAGACTCACATCCATATAGACTAAACAAAAAAAATGTATTTTTGGTTGGAAACATGGGCATTTATTTTAGGAAAAGTATAAATAATTTTTTTTCAGCAGAATAATTTCACCATAGTGATTCAGTCTATTTTCTTCTTTCTGTTCAATTTTGGGCTAAGCACATTATTAACTCTCAAAGTTTATCCAACATATGCATACTAATGGAGCAGCTCTACAGATTGTCCTTCCAACTGCATATCATATCTTTTGCCCTTTTTTTTTTCCAAAGCAGACTAACTCTTCAATGTTTACAACTTTTGATATTTAGTGCTTGACAAAATCAACAAAATGTTATCAGCAAATAGGAGTGTCTATAAGATCTATTATTTATAGTGAATCTTTCATCATAGGAAGCTAAATGATACAATGGCTACAATGCTGGAATCAGAAAGATCTGAGTTCAGATCTGATCTCAGACATAGCAGCTTTGTGACCCTGGACAACTGTAAAAAAAAATCTTTTCCCATTTTTCTTCTTCCCTCCTAATCTTGGTTGCATTGGCTAAAAACATGGAACATTTCAAGAATTTGCATGTCATACTTGCACAGGGGCCATGCTAATCTCCATATCATTCTAATTTTAGTACATGTGCTATCGAAATGAGCACTATCAATCTCTCTTCTTAGCATTTTTGGGGTAAAATATGTTCTGAGGTTTTTTTTCTAAGCCTTTGGTAACCTTTTGTTGGATGTTCAGTTGTGTTTGACTCTTCATGACACTATCTGAGGTTTTCTTGGCAAAGATAATAGAGTGGTTTGCCATTTCCTTCTCCAATTCATTTTATAGATGAGCAAACAGAGGTAAAACAGGTTAAAGTAACCTGACCAGGCTCACACAGCTAGGAAGGGTCTGATCTGAACTCAGGAAGAAAAGTTTCCCTGACCCCAGGCCTGGCATTTTATCCACTGCACCACTTGGGATCCTTGTTTTTTAGAGTTTTTTGCCTTTGTCGCCCTACATCTTAGCATAGCCCTTGGCCTTTAGTAGGAGTTTAATAAATGCTAATCAACTTTCTGAGTTACCTCTTCCAAACAACTAGAAAATTGCTTCCCCAATGTCCTCAAAATCTTGTTGCCTTCAGCATAGACCTCCTCTGTGCATACTTGGCCCAGCTTGGCTGCTCTTGCCATCTGTTTGATTTGGTGTCTTTTCTAATTCTTCACATAGCACATCAGCCTTATAGTCCTGTGGTTGCCATCTTGGTGTGGCGGCTCCATTCAATTACAAAGTAAAATATTTGATAGAAACATCTTCATAGATCATTTCCATTCTTCATCTGTTTGTTGTTCTCTTTCATTTCATTCTTAAATGCCCTTGGGATAATATTGCTCAGCTGGATCTCACCCCAAGCTTTCTGAAAACTTTTTTTCCCGTCTACTGCTTCTCACTGATTTATGAGGTGATACCACTCATAATCTTCTACTGTATTGCTCTGTAGTATCTTTCAAATAAATTTATATTCTTAATAGTGTGATGCAACAGCCAAAAAATGCTATTACAATATTAGCCTTCATGAAATGAGACATAGTTTTCAGAATAAGGTGGGGGAGGAGGGGTTGGCAGGGAGAAAGGAAGGCAGGATATTCTTGTTCTTTATCTTACTCAGACACTATGTGAAATGCTGTCAGGCAGTTGGGTGGTACAATGGATTGAGTACTAAGCTGGGAGTCACGAACTCAAATTTAGCCTCAAATACTTATTAGCTTTGTGACCCTGGGCAAGTCGCCTACCTCTATTTGCCTCAGTTTCCTCAACTGGAAAATGGGGACCCTGGAGAATAAAATGGCAAACCACTCTTTATCAAGAAAACCCCAAATGGGGTCACAAAGAGTTGGACACAGCTAAAAATGATTCAACAGCAATCTGCAGCATTGTGTTTAGTTCTAAGCACTGCATTTTAGAAAGACCTTCGAAAATTAGAGAGCATCAAGAAGCAGGAAATTAGGAAAATAAAAGGCTCCAAGATCATGCCATGTGAGAAACAGTTAAAGGAACTGAGGATATTTAAACTGACCAAAAGAAAACTAAGGTAAACCATGATAATCTATTATGGGTATTCAAAGGACAATCAAGAAGAAAGGAAACAAGCATTTGTTAAATACTTATTATGTGCCGGGCCCTGTGCTTCATAATCCTCAAAATAACCCCAAGAATCAGATACTGATGATATTCTCATTTTACAGTTGATAAAACTGAGACAGACAAGGGTTAAGTGACTTGCCCAGGGTCACAGGGCTGGTAAGTATCTGAGGTCACATTAGAACTCAGGTCTTTCTGACTCCACATCAAGAGTTCTAGCCACTGTGCCACCTGACTGCCAATTTTAAACTAAACTAGAATTTCTGAAGGATTATTTGAGAGTCAACTACATCATTCTCTATTATACCTCTTTTTGATTGGGTTTAAAATACCTATGCTTTATCAGCAGAGATTATTTAAAAGCCAATCAGAAGGAAAGATTGAGATTCAATTATGTTTACACTACCAAGTAAGTGTTCTCACTTGTTGTTATACCATCTTAATTCACAAATGTAGAGTCAATTTGCAAACTGCAAGTCTTGTAGCAATTTCCATGATAAATAGAAATTCAATAATATCCCCATACTGTCCCTTGCCCACCCAAAACTGCTTCTGCCAGCAAACACTTGATTTGTTTAATAAGCAAAGAGATATGTCAGCCAAGGACTACTCTATTTAGAACATAAAAATCATTAGGTGCCTGAGGACAGATTTAAATTCAGCCTTCCTGACTCTAGTGCTAGTATTCTTTCCATTGTACCACCTAATATCAAGAGCCAGGTAAAAAAAAGGGATTAGAATCCGTCTTTCTTGTTCCCAGAGAGAAGAATTAGGAACAATTAGTCTAAATGGCAAAACTGTAAGGAAAAATTCCCTAAGTATTAGAGCCATACAAAAGTGGAAGAGGGAAGTTGACAAAGTAATAAGCTTTTTGGGAATAAAATAATCATAAGATTTTAACACTTGAAAGGCTTAGCTCCCCTTTCTAGCAGTTGGAGAAAGGAACAGTTGACTAAAGGCTAAATTTCTCTTTCCAATCTTAGTGGATAAGTTTGGTTTTTTGTTTTTCTTTAACGACAGGGTAAGACTAAATTGAGTAATGGAATTTTCTAAGGCTGACAACTGTAAAATGGGAGGAGGGGCGGCAGGAGGTGACTGCTAACTACAGTCCACAGGTTCCTCTTTTACAGTAAGCTTCCTGGTTACAAAAAAGCATCACCTGTAAGGCAAGAACTTTGGTATAATCTCACTTTAGCAGATTCATATGGCAAAAAGTACAAATTTGGGTTAAGAAGGCCTGGGAAAATCAAACTAGTCAGATTGAGTTATGCTCAAAACAAGTTCCTATTTTTTTGTTCCTCTTTTCTGTCATAAAAATAAGGTTTGTAAATCACTCCTTTGTCACTAATTACTGAGGAATTAGTTGACCTGATATAAGGGTAACTTGCTAGCCTTGCTATTAAATCATTATTTATTTGCTCAATAACTTTGTAACTTAGTTTCTTTTTATTTCCAATAATTAATTTTAACATCTCACATCTCTACTTTATCCTTCACACTGCTGCCAAAATAAGCTCATACTAGAAATTTGTAATAATTTTTGTCTCATGGACCTCTTTGGCAGTCTATTGAGGCCTATGCTTCTCAGATTTTTTTATATCAAAATTGAAAGAATTACTAAAATTTCAAGTATAAGTTGGTGAAAATAAAAATGTAATTTCTTTTACCAAGTTCACAAATCTACAGGTTCACAAGCCCCCAAGCTAAGAACTCCTGTTATAAATGAGTGGCTACATCATTCTCTTACTCAAAAATCTTTGGTGGCTCCCCATTGCCAATTATTTCACACACTAGACCTCATTGTCCACTCAGCATTCCAGTTGAACTGGAATTCAATGCATTCTCTGACTTTGTTCTGACATCTTTTACTTCCTTGTATTCATATATGCTATATGCACCCCTCCCCATCCAATACCACCACCAGTGTCATTCCCTACAAAGAATATTGCCATACTTCTGCTTAGAGAACTCTCTCCTCATTAAGGACCAAATCAGATGCCATCTTTATTCTTTAATCCTCTCAAGATCCTATGGCTGACATTACTACCTGTACATTCCTGGGCGAGTCTCTCAACCTTCCTGGGCCCCAGTTTCATCAACTATTAAATGAAGGACTTGGACCAGCTAGGCTCTGAAGCTCCTTTCAGCTTTAGACCTATAATACTATAATCCAAGCTGCTATGATCCCATTAAAGTTAAATACTTCATTGAGGTGCCTTGGTGGCACAGTGAATAGAACACCATCTCTAGAGTCAGGAAAACCTGAATTCAAATCTGGCCTCAGACACTTATTGACTATGTGACCCTGAGTAAGACACTTAACCTTGTTTGCCTCAGTTTCCTCATCTATAAAATGAACTGGAGAAGGAAATGGCAAACCACTCCGGTATCTTTGCCAAGAAAATTCCTAATGAGGTCATGGAGATTCAGATGCAACTGAAACAACAACTTCATTGGCACACTTTTCATCTCATTTTTCCTGGACACCTTTTGTCAGTTTTTACTTTAGAGAATATTTATTTGAGAGTAGGGACTCCATTGCTTTATCCTTTGTATAGTCAGTTCCTAGAACATAGTAACTTAAAATTGATGTTCTTGAAACTGAAGTGAAATAAATGCATGGGATCAGGGAAGTAAGGTACAGGGGAAGGAGTCAAGGCTAGCCCTTATATGCATCAACAATAAGGAGTTAAATCTAAAGTTTAAAACTGGAACAGCAGCAGCACCTCTGGTTTGTGAGGTGGCAAATGGAAGTGATGAAAGCTCAGACAGAGCTAAGAAAACTGAAGACGGACTTCCAAAGACACTGATCTGGGTATCACTTCCTAGATTAACTTATATTTCCTAAAGAAGAAGCCATCTGGCTTTTTAAGCACTGTGCTCCAGTAGGAAGGAATTGTCACAGTGATTATTATCTCACATGGATGGGGAGCCAAGCCAGGACCTGGATATGTTTCTACGCTGAAAGATCAAAGGGTGGATTTGCTGGAGTCCTCTGTAGTTCTCTCCTCTACTTGGTAGCCTTCAACATACAGGGGAAAGTGACCAGATAAATGGAACCTCAAGCTCTGTGTGAATGTACAAAAATATACATGGCTCATAAGTGATGTGGGAAATGTTTTGTGGGGTGGAACATTAGTGGAGCAAAAACTCCTTACCTTAGCAATCCATTCTAAAATGTTGAGCTCCTATTTGGTGGTCCATGTGGTTGCTGGCTCAAGCACAACTCTATTGTTAAGCTGGCTTATTTAAACATTTTTTAATTTATACAAAGACCCTTATGGTGGTACAGGATAAACCACTAGAGCAGAAGTTTGTATTTAGATTGAAGAGTGAACCGAACTAGTTTCAAGGTAGGAGGTTGAAAATAAAGAGAGTTGACATTTACACCAAACTTTCGTCAAAATCTAAAGAGCTCAAGTAGGAAAGTTCAGTTTTGGAAGCAAACTAAAGATAATTTAGAGATTCTAAGGGTAAAGGCTAAGCATATCACATGAATTCTAAAGTTAACCTTCTAAATAACATCTTAGAAAGGAAATAGGGAACAACACAGTGGAAGCTAGTCTGGGTGTAGAAGCCAATACAGAACAGTTTGATAGGATGCTAAGTCTTGATATTTAGGGTTGCCCTATCTTCCTTAGGATCAGAAATTTCCTTTTTGTCAGCAGAACAGAGCATAGTTCTTGGCATATAGTAGGCATTTGCTGTTGTTGTTCAGTCATTTCAGTTGTGCCTGACTCTTCATGGCCCCATTTGAGATTTTCTTTTTTTTTTAAAGAAATTTGGGTTAAGTAACTTTCTCAAGGTTACACGGCCAGTTATTTCTGGGTGTGGTGCTAAGTGTATGAGCCCAGATTCAATCCCCAGGTCATCCCGACACTGGGGCCGGTGCTCTTACTCTCTGTGCTACCCGGCTGCCCCCCATTTGAGATTTTCTTGACAAAGATACTGCAGTGGTTTGCCATTTCCTTCTCCAGATCATTTTACAGATGAGGAAACTGATACAAACAGAATTGAATTATTTGCCCAGTGTCATGCAGCTAGTAAGTATTTGAGGCCAGATTTGAACTGAGAAAGATGAATCTTCCTGACTCTAGCCTTGACAGTATCCACTGTGTCACCTAGCTTTCATTTATTAAATACTTATTAACTGATTATAGAAACTGAGCTGGAGAAGACCTTAAAGCATAATCTCATACAATCTTCTGTCTCTAGGTAGAGTCACAACTAAACAAGATGGTTTATAATATATATAATTTACATATATTGTATGTAATATATAATATATATAATATTTTATTTTTAATGATGTTTTTTATTTATGTATTCTCTTCATTTCTGAATATACCGCTCACCCTTTACTACTCAGCAATCCAGTCCTTGTTTAAAAAAAATACAGGAAGGAAGGAAGAAAGGAAGGAAGGAAGGAAGAAAGAAAGAAAGAAAGGAAGAAAGAAAGAAAGAAAGAAAGAAAGAAAGAAAGAAAGAAAGAAAGAAAGAAAGAAAGAAAGAAAGAAAGAAAGAAAGAAAGAAAGAAAGAAAGAAAGAAAGAAAGAACTCTACAAAATTAATCAAAGTAACCAAGTATGATAGTATATGCAACCTTATAAACACATAGCACCCCATCTCTGGAAAAGATGGAGGAAGGTGAATATTTTCCTCTCTTCTCCAAGGACAATCTTAGTCATTAATATTATGTAGTGTTGCTTCATGGTAGTTTTTTTTTCTTTCCATATGTATGAGTGTCTACAATATTTTTCAGTGCCTTTTAGAGATAGATTCTACTACCTCCATCAACAGTTCATTTCAGGGTCCAACTTCTTAAAACTCTTCCTTACATCTGATTTAAATGTGTCTGCATTCTAACACATTTCCTCAGATTCTATCTTTTGTGGAAGTAGATGAGTTCAATGGTCAGTATACTGTTTAGAATAACTATGAATACTTATAGGCTACTCTTGCCTACACTCAAATGGCTCTATATTGTTTGTATTTCATTTAACTTACCCTATGACTAAAACATTTTTTAAATGAGCTTTTAATACTGTGATTTGAAGCTAAATTTCCATTCATCCTCATTGGGTGGGTATCCTTTGAGGGCAGACTGCCTATATAATCTAGTCTATGGTCTGACTAGATAAGCTGTGGAGAAAGATCTAATTATTTGCCCTAATTACTTTAACACTTCAGTTTCTTTCTAAGAAAAATCTATTAAGTCACACTACTAATGGATATGATTACTAGGAAACGGCAATGTTTACCTAACATGTATACATGCAGAGAAAGTGATGCTATTATACACATATGTATAGAAAAGAAACCACATTTTTCTCATGTTAAACAATGTTTACATGGTATCCAAAGCATAAAATAGACAGTTGTGCTAAGCATCTTGTGTAGGCAAGGAACAAATGGGAATTGTGAAGCATGAGGAAACCAAATTGGAAGAGAACATTCCACTAAACGAAGCCTATTTACTACGAAATAAACATCTGGCTTCATGAGGCAAGAACCATAAACAATGGGATTGCTATAGGGACCTGGCAAGACAGAGATGATACTGTTCCTCCATGGTTTCTGCTACCAATTACAGTAGAAAAGGAAGAATCCTGAAAAGGTTGTGGAGTTTATTGCAGGGTCTTTTATGAGAGTATTACATACCTGGCAGATTTATAAATCAAGCTGACACGTTCAGAAGAATAACTTGCCTTAAAAATGTTCCAATATTTCCCACTTCCTATAACCAATACATAACTGAACATTTAGACTTGACATCAAGAAAAACACTCAAAGGATTAGAACTATCCAAGAGTAGAAAGTGCGGAGTAGGTCCTTTATCCCTAAAGGTCTTTGAGTAAAGATTGGAAAACTACTTATTAATTTTGTAAGAGAGAAGATTCATTTTCAGGCATGGATTAGACCAGGAGGCTTTTGTGGTTCTTCCTCACTGCCAAAATCTGTAATGCTACTTACTTCTAGCCTATGGCACAAGTGATCCCCCATGCCTAGAATGCTACTTACCTCTAGCCTATGGCACAATTGGTCCCCCATGCCTGGAATGCATTCCATCCTCACCTCCACCTAGTAGAATTCCTAGGTTCCTTTAAGGTACAGTCAGATGTTACCTTTTACAATCAGGCCTCTTCTGGTCATTCCTGTCATTATTCCCTCCTTCTGTAAATTACTTCCTATCTGTCTTGTACTTACTTATTAGTGTGTGCTATTCCCCAGGTAAAAAAACTTAATCCCCTTGAGGGTAAGGACTATTTTGTATTTGTCTTTATAACTCCAGCACCTATCATGGTGCCTTGCTCACACTATGTGCTTAATAAATGTTTGTTGAATTAGGTCAAATTTATGAAATGTGTGTTGAATTAAACTGAATTTACAAAACATGATAATTTGGCACTTCTGTCCTTCTTGTACATAGTAAATACTTAATTGGTCCTTTTTTTACTTTTGTATTCATCTCACTACACTGGATCTTTTTTTAAATCACAAAATAGAAAAACTAAAAAATACATAAAATTAGGCAAATTAATCATTGCTGTCATCTAAATATCTTGGATCCATCACTTAAAAAATAGAATGAAGAGATTTCCAGGAAACTCCAGGTCTCACTAGGCTCTCTTCTTATAAAACTTATAAAGAATCTTCAGTGAGAAAAAGAAATTATAAGACTCTCCAAACAGCAAGTGACATGGGTCTAATTTTGTCTTCAAGCCTGCATACCAAAAGCTAGTCCTGAATACTAATGTTTTACATGTGAGTAACTCTAAAAATTTTAAACATCAGACTCAAATAAACTAGCAGCCTAAAAATTCCCATTTATATTAACAAGAAGGGACAGAGCCTAGGTTCACTGATACTAGGTTACACATACTCCACATTGGCAAATCTCATTTTCACATTTATTAACAAGCCATTTGTCTGATTGAAAAAAATGGGTCTAGCAATGGTGGAGCCCCAGAGTATATGCTCTCACTTCCTCTTCTCACTCTCAGAGGGAGAAGACTTGAATAAATGTGCAAGGTTGATATTCCCTAAGGAAGGCTCTGTCTATTAATAAACACATGTTTCCCATAGAGTTGGCCCCCTTCTTAGCCTGGGGCTGAGAAGTTATCCTTCTCCTAAGAATACATGTTCCCTAGGAGGTCCTGTCTGCTGTTGGACACATGGTCCAGAGTAGAGTGGAAAGGAGGAGACAATGCAGGGCAAAAACACCAGTCAGAAGTGTATCATAGAGTCAATCAATTGAGCAAGCAATTACTAAGCACCTATGTCAATTACTAAGTACCAAACACTATGCTATGAGATAACATATGTTGTTAATTATCCTAGGTGATGGAGATTTAAAAAATTAAAAAGGAAACAGTCCTTCCTCTCAGGGAAATAGGGAATGCAGTTCTGAACATGTATGTGTGATAAGGGCTTGAACTTGAGTGATGATGGGGGAGATGGAAAGAAAAGGAAAGATTCAAGAGATATTATAAGAGAACAATTATTAGGAGCTGGCAAGCTCCTGGTTAAGCTGGAGTCCAAATAAAGGTTCACTCGTGGCTACCACCATACCTAGCACCCAATCATTCCAAGCCTGACCTAAACTAAGCTTCAATATCATCTTGTCAATAATCCCCAATCATCAAAGTCAATGGATGTTTGTTTTGTTTTGTTTTTCTCAGTTCTCATTCTTTTTAAACTTTCCACATCTTTAATATATGAGAACACACTTGGATTCTTGAAACTCTCTCCCCTTCATGGTTTCCAGGCAAGGATATAATGGAGCTGGTCAGACTGATCTGGCTCAGAAGAGTACTCTGTTAAATTTTCAGGGTGATCATTTGTCCCTTGGAAACCAGCAAATACATATCAGAGCTTAATTTACTCTTTTGTTGATTATTTAGATTTTAAAAAGTGATTGGAAAACATTTTCAATGCAGATTAAACTTGTGTCCTACACACTTTTTTTTTTCCTAATGAGCTAATTGGTAAACATTTCCCAGTACATACACTCCTATTTCCAGGACATTATACTGTCCCCATTAACTTCTTACCTCTCTATTTTTTGGGGGGTAGGGAGGAGGGGAGAAGGTGGATCTCTCCTTTTCTTCCTTCCATCTCTAAATATAAGTATTTTGGCTCTTTGTTTTCCTCTGTGCCCCAGTAATAACATCAATACCCAGTTTCAGCCACTACTTTCATATAAGTGAGTCCAAATCTGTACCTCCAGGCCTAACTATATCCCATACTTAAAATTTCCCAGTGAACATTTCTCCTTGAATATCCTAAATGTCATCTCACAATCAATATACCTAAAACTGAATTCATTCATCCCCCAAAAACACTGATCCCCTTTCCTGATTTGCCTGTTAACATTCGTGGTCCCTCCCCTCTTCATCTTTGTTCTAACTCTGCCTTAGGGAAATGATCTTGTGATCCTTATCTGCCAACCTCCAACATGACTTTTAAAATGCCATGGACCTGACTAGACTGCCCTGACTTTCATTCTATCTACTGCTTCATTCTGAATTTGGGTTCTGAGCTCAATCTAAACTGCTTACACCTGGTTCCAATTCCCCAGCTCCACCTTGACTAACAGACTGTAGTATGAGATTCAGCTCATTCCAGTGCTGGTCTCAACTCATTAGGTTTTTGTTTCTTGCCCCCTTCCCTTTGCTCTTACAGCTTCTGATTACTTCAAATGATCAAATATAATCTTCTGTATTTGGCATAAACAGCTAATGAACTTTTTTAAAGGAGCTAATGAGATCACATGACCTTTTCCTACCTTTCTAGTCTTCTTATTCTTTTGTGAAGGCAAACTAGGTCATCTTTTGCCTCCATTCTTACCTAGCCTTTAACTACTGAATGGTTGTTGCCTCAGACAAACTGAGACTAGGAAAGACCTTAGCTTCAAAAGTTTCCCACTGCATCAAGGTGTCATCCCCAGTCATCCTGACTTTTATCTTGCCACTGGATCCCGATAACTCTGGAGAAAAGAATGAGGCTGATGACTTTGCATAGTCCTGACTCACTTAAATCCAATTCACTTGCAAGTCAAGACGTCACCCTCCTGATGTCACTGGCCCTCTTTGATGAACAACAAACCTACCTTTTGCAGTTTTTTCTCAGTCCTCAAGTAGCTAACATCTTCCTATTCAAGATTACATTCTTGGACCAAATCTACTCATTTTTTGTTTTGACATGGCCAGCAAGCTAAGACTGACAAACAGCAGACAGATTTGGCCCATGGATCATTGCTGACTTTTCTTTACTCTATATGTATGTTATATGTACCTATATAAGTACATTGCCCCATTCCCTCATCCTCCATTAGAATATAAGATCCCTGAGACCAGGAATTATTTTTGCCTTTCTTTGTATCTCCAGTGCCTGGAACATAGTTAGCTCTTCATAAATACTTATTGGTTGGTTGATTGATTAGATGCCTGAAGTTCTGGCTTGCTTACCCAGTCCTATTACTTCTTCCTTTATAGAATGTCTTGAATCTAGTTCAGGGCATTATCACAAGCCTAGCTATGATATTAACCTTCTAGCTAGTGATCTTTCCTTTTAAGATTCCCCATTTCTAATACATCCTGACCACCACTACCATATAAATCTTCCTAAAATACCACCTCCCCTTTTATTTGCTTTCTGTTGTTGTATCAACAATGCAATATTCACAATGCCTACAGTAATTATAAATATGCTGATATGGCTATTAATCACAAAATATACCAGGCTCTCTACATTGAGGATAAAGTTAGAACATTTATTCAAATACCAGAAAACTGAGTCCCAAAACCAGAAAGTCAAAACCATTACAGTAGTTATGAAGTTGACACACATAGTTAATGTAGTAAACACCCACATTCTCAAGCCTTCAAAACAGAACAGGCTACCTCAGGCAAAGATCCTCCTCTCCCCACTCACCACAACAGCGTCCACCCAGCTTGCTCCCAGGATCTCCGCACCCCTCCGCCATCCCTGGCAGTCCTCAGCAGGAGTCCTTAGCAGAAATTCTGGGTGGCTCAAACAAAAGGAGTTTGTTCCACTGCCACTGCTGCTGCCACTACCGGTGCTGCTGCCACTGCCACTGCTGCCAAGCTTCCAGTCACCACACGCACTCTAGCTTGGCTCCCACTTCCTCTTGCCCCACCTCTTCCTACTACATCAGCAAGTTCAAGGGGCATGGAAGATCTTTAAATCCCATAATCATAACAATTGTCTATGGTATAAAGTCTAAAGTGTTTAGCTAAGAAATTAAGGCCCTCCAGATTCTAGTCTCATTCATTCTACCTCTCTAGCCTTAATCACTTTCCCACATTTTGTCTTTGGATAAGACAAAACTAGATTAATCATTTACTCTCTGAATGTACGCATTGTGCTCCCTTGTCTCTGTACCTTTACTCACACAACATCTCCCTACTTGAAATATTCCTCTCTTTCTTTACCTATCTAAATCCTACTCATATTTTAAGAGCCAATTTAATTTCATCTTTTTTCTAATAAGTCTTCTCCAATCATTCCAACCTCAGTTGTGCTCTAACTCTGACCTCCTAAAGTTTAGAGTTATAAGTTTAGAGCTGTAAGGGATCTCAGAAGTCAACTAGTCCACCCTAGTCTCACACCCACCCACCCATGCTGCTCCATTTCACACACAAGTAAAACAAGGTCTAGAAAGGTTAAGTAATTTAAGATCATACAGGAAGTAAGTGGTATATCTGGCATTCAAAACTATGTCCTCTGACTCTGAATTCAATACTTTGCCACTGGACCCATTGTTTCTCAAATATTTATAATCTGTATTATTCAACAACTGGTACCTACCTTCTTCTACTGGCTTCCATTTTTACCTTTTAATAGGTCTTATCCCAACTTCTCCAATCAGATTATAAACTCACTGGGGGCAGAAACAGCATTTTACCTTTCTTTGGGTGCCCCATAACACAAAGTATATAGTAGCTGCCCAACAAATATTAGTTGACTAATGGATGAACTCTTTTTTTCATTGAGCTATCCAAGAAGTCCTTTGAAACCAAATATTTAACACCCCTGATCTGTTAAAGATAATCTAGCAAGTAATTGACCTCTCTATAATGCTGCTACATTTCAGGGAGGAAAACCCTGCATAAAAGTGGTGAGTATGCTATCTTTTCATAGTCTAAGGGTAAGGAGTGATGGGGAAAATTGGACAGCTTCCCAGTTTCTCCAGCGTCAGGAAGTCTACTTGCTTCATTTCCAAAGCAGTAGACACATATGTTCAAATATAAATTTTAAAATACCCCCAAGACATATGTAAAAAATTTGAGGGTTCTATGACATTTTGCCTTTTCTGCATTTCTGTTCACTTCCACTGGACAGATAATTGAAAGTGAACTCTTTAAAATCTGAGTGAGAGTAAGGAGTAAATGAAATGTAGCATTTACCAATAGATCTTTTCCTTTTTTCTGTTGTCATTGACCTGGGA
Organism: Petaurus breviceps papuanus; assembly: GCF_028583685.1. NCBI lineage: Eukaryota > Metazoa > Chordata > Mammalia > Diprotodontia > Petauridae > Petaurus > Petaurus breviceps. The sequence goes on from NW_027187327.1 coordinate 11,798,226, forward strand.
AGTTTATTAATGTCATTTGGGTAAAGTTGGGCAGAGGAAAGGATATTCAAAGTCTTATATAGAAAAATTAGATTTGCTCATGAATTAAAAAAATAAGAAATCAATAATAGTCTCGTAGTTACTAAAAGGAAGTTATCCCATGTGAAAGACATGGAATGAACCCTTCAGGAGTTATTAGTAACTGGTCTTAGTCTGCCTGAGGAGATAACTTCAGTTGTGTTAAAAAAAATGATCACAGCTGGTCAAAAACCTCTAGTGTAATGAGACAGACTGGAGAACATTTGTTAGGGAATAGATGCTTTTAGGAACCTGGAAAGCAAATAAAAATTGAGCCAAATATATGTATGTCTTTCAGGAACTAGCAAATCCTATGTTAGTAGTAAACAAATAATCTTGGAAAGTTTTTCAAGATTGCAACAGATGTAGAACTCCTAACATTTCTAAACTATTTTCCCCCCTAAATTGGGTGGCAAGTGGGGATAAGGAAGGAGTAGGAAAGAGGAACCCATAATGAGGCACACTCTGGGACTGAAAAATAGAACAAGATGTCATTCATCTAAAGCATTTCCTCATGCTGCAAAAAAGCAGGCAGTGGCTTTGTGTATAGTGCCACCACCATCACCCCCAACTTACTTCTAACTTACTTTATTCTTGGTATATAGAAGACATTTATTGTTGTTTTTGTTCAGCCATTTCAGTTGTGTCTGACTCTTTGTGGCCCTATTTGAGGTTTTCTTGACAATGATACTGGAGTGGTTTGCCATTTCCTTCTCTAGCCCATTTTACAAATGAGGAAACTGAGGTTAACAGGGTTAAGTGACTTGTCCAGGGTCACAGAGCTAATAAGTGTCTGAGACCAGATTTGAACTCAGGAAGATGTCTTCTTGATACTACACCCGGTCCTCTATCCACTCTGCCCCCTACCTGCTCTAATGCTCCCTCACGTACTTACCAGCTTTATGACCCTAGGCAAGTCACTTCATTTCTTAACCTTAATTCCCTCATGTGTTAAATGGGTATAACAATTACATCTCACAGGGTTACTGTGAGGATCAAATTAGCTAACACACAAAACTTCCTTATAAACCTCAAAATGCTATATAAATGCTATTATTATTTACAGATGAGAAAGCTGAGGAAGTTAAATGACTTCTCCAAAGTCATCCAGGTAATAAGTGAAAGGTGAGCTATTTGAAGCTAGGTCCTTTGATTCTAAGTCTTTGATTATAAACAATCTATTCTTGGTGTCTATTACATGTAAGGTATTGTACAAGACTGAATATGAAAGGAAAAATCAGTCAATCAAAGCAACTATTAAGCACCTATTAGGTGTCAGACCCTGTGCTAGACCCTGGAAATACAAACATAAAAGTTTTATTCCTGTCCTTAAGGAATTTGCAAGCTTAGAAAATCTTACAATTAAATATGGGAGGGGTCAGGGCAAGGTGTGATACTAACACAAATGAGAACAGCAGCAGCAGGTAGGATGTTTTACATACAAGCAAGATTGCAAACCCTGTCTTGGGCAAGAAACACAAAACTCACCCTTGGCAATGGAACTTAAAAGAGTAGAACACCACATGCGTAAGGAGGACAGAACCCTTAGAACAATGGTACAAAGGCCAGCACCAGGGAGGCTGCTATTCTGGGAGTTCAGGAGAGGAAGAGGCATCTATACAGAGCATCCCAGAAGTCAGGAAGATACAAAGGAAGATTCAAATTATATCTCAGATCCTTGTGACACTGGGCAAGTCACTTAACCTCTACCTGCCTCAGTCTCCTCATCTCTAAAATGGGGATCATAATAACACCTCCATCTCTCAAGACTGTTAAGAGGATACAATTTGATATTATGTAAAATGCTTTACAAACCTTAAAGGACTATGAAAATGCTAGTTATAATTATTATCTCACCCTAGCCTGACATATAGCAGCCTCCAATTTAAATAATTATTTTTGCTAAGACTTTTTTTAAATTATTATTGATTTTTTAAAGCAACTTCATTACTTATGAGTAATTTACTTACCAAAGTTACTCAAATTTTAAATAATCCACTTGTAAATAATTTTACTTAAATAAAATATGAGTGTTATTAGTAAGAGTCTTAATTTGATCTATGGGGCAAAAGTCTTTTAGGGAAAGTCTCAGGGCTGTAGAAGCATCATAGTAAAAAAAATTATATAATTCTAAGTTTATTTCAATTATTTCTAGCTACTGAGGGACTACTTTTAGCTAAAAAGTGTTAGCGCTAATTTTGACATCCTGGGGCAAAGGCACAATTATTCCTCACTAATTACAATTCTATAAAAAAGGGATGACATAGCATAGACTGATAATAAACGCAAAGGAAAAAGGGGCGGCCAGGTGGTGCAGTGAGTAAGAGCATTGGCCCCGGCATCTGGAGACCTGGGATCAGTTCCGGCCTCAGATACTCAGCACCCACACAAAAATAACTGGCCGTGTAACCTTGAGTAAGTTACTTAACCCCAATTGCCTATAAAAAAAAGGAAATATTCAAACAAAATGTCATAAGATTTGAAAAGACTTCCTTTCAATTGGTGGGATCACAAATGCTTTTCCTGAGCAAGTCCCTGAAGGATGAGTAATATTTCATCTAGCAGAAATCAATCAATATACATTTATAAAGTGCTTACTATGTGCCATGCACTGTGTTAAGTTATGGATAGGGAGGGAGGTCATTTCCAGCATGATGGGCAGCCTGTGTGAATGCAACAGAAGCAGAAGACTGAAGGGATAGCTAATTATACTGTTTGCCTGAACCACAGAGCACAGGGAGGGAAATCGTGTGAATAAGGCAGGAATGCTAGGTCGGTGCCAGATGGTGTAGGATCTCAAATGCCAAGCTATATTTCATCTCTCAGGCAACTGGGAAAAAATTGAACACAAAGTTAATATTGTAACATGCTTCTAATATGTCGCTACCACCTAGCTTGCTATAGAGTAATGTAAAACTGACCCAAGAACATTTAAAACATCAAATTGTGTTTGAGACAACTTTGAAAACACTGAACCTGATATCTGTACAAATTCTCCAGGTTATCATCACTGTTGTTATTAGGTTCAATGGCTCGTAAGTTCTCCCAAAATGGTTCTTAACCCACAAATCATTAGTTGATAAGTCTGAAGAAACATGTTTGGACATTATAGACAGAGTGAAAAACAATCCTAAGTAATTTTCCATCTGTTAATCTTTTTCAAAAACTTTTCTTTTGGCTATCAGATATCACAGTGTGTTTTGAATTTAACATTCTAGACTTGGCATGTGGGCCATACAATGAAAACCATGTCCTTTGCTGCAAGGAAAATTCAGTTAGTAATGTTAACTGCATCTGACAAATGATACAGTGCTTGGGTAGAATCAGGGCTGCCCTTACCAAGCCACCTACATTGTGTGGCTCTAGGGCACCAAGAGGTCCACCAGCCAAAAATCTTTCTGTCTCAGCTTTAGTGTTGGAAATTTCCACCCATAATCACTCCCCTGAGTTATGGGTAGACAGTAAATCACTAATCCTATCCGGTAGAGATAATAAGCATTAAGCCATACCCAGCCATTAACATTTTAGCAAGAACTCCTTTAGTGGGATTAGTAGTGTATGATGACAAGACCCTGAGGAGAAAGAACATGGGATAAATTGGTGATGAAGTTGGGAGCATAAGACATGGTCCAACCATAATGAAGCATTGACAAACTAATTTAAAGCAGAGTACCCTGGGCATCAAGAACAGGGTAGGGGGAGAGTAGAGGTGGAGCAAAGCAGTTGGAGGGATGCTGGTGACAGATGTTACCTACTTTTAAATTCATCTAGGCTTGAACCTCTGGAAAATAATGCTTCCTTTCATTTTTTTCCTAAATTTTATTTTTTAAATTAAGAATAATTTTTGTCTCTTTCCCTCTTCCTCCCCCATTAAAAAAACACACACACACAGAAAACCAAACCCTTGTAACAAATATGCATAGTCAAGCAAAACAATTCCCATATTAACCATGGCCAAATATATTCAATTATTCTAAAAACATACTAGAATGTGCACATCCAATCATCCTGGCCCTCTCATCCTCTCACACCCCAGGATAAAGATCTTTGCTAATTACCATTTATAGTTGTAGTAAAAGTTGACTCTTAAGATTATTAAAATATCAAGGCAAAAAAAAGTTCACTTTCAATACAACAAGTTTTAACTTTCTAGAGAGTATTTTATATTTGAAATAAAGTGAAACAAAATGAAAAAGCCAGTATAATAGAGAGGTTAGTATTTACTAGCTAAGCCACAGTATGGGTCAACTATGTAAAATTAAATTATTTTGGTGGGGTTTTTTTTTGTAAAATTATATGATGGAAAAGAAAGAAGTGAGGAAACATACATTTATGAAATACTTACTATATGCCAAACCCTGTGTTAAGTGCTTTACAAATATTTTCTCATTTGATTTTCAACAGGTGCAACTATTCTCATTTTACATTGAGGAAACTGAGGCAGACAACAGTTAAGTGAATTGCCTAGGGTTACAGAATGGAAATATATGTTATGGAAGCATAATTAAGAAGTAGAGAATGGAAAGGAAAGGACTTGCGTCTCAGGCAGTTGGTTATTCAGCTTAATAGACATTTTGGTAAAAATTGTTGGTCTGAGATGGGGTAGGAGGAAGAAAATAAGCCTTTATATAGTACCTATATTATCTTCCCAGCACTGTGCTATGCACTTTACAAATATTATCTTACTTGATCCTTCAACAACCCTGTAAGGTAGATACTATTATTACCTTCATTTATCTGTTGAAATAATCAAGGTTATGTGATTTGCCCAGGGTCACATAGCTACTAAGTGACTGCAGGTAAATTTTAATTCAGGTCTTCCTAACTCCAGACCCACTGTTCTTATCCACTATGGTGACTAACGGTCTAGAAGTCTAGGGGAAGAGTCTTAAAATAAGTGGTTCCAAAACAAGCTTAGGAAATTTAGAGTCATAGATTTGGAGTTAGAAATTACCACAGATGTCATCAAATTCAAGCCCTTGCTTTTTTTTACAGATTAGGAAATCAAGTCATGGGGTTTAGAAAACTTGCTCTGGGTCACACAGCAAGTTTCTTATACAGGATTAGAATTTTGACCTCCAGATTCCAAGTCTACTGCTTTAGCCAGTATGCCAGTCTACAGATTTCACTTGTACCTGATATATCTATCCATTTGTACTCCTAAATGTGTCACCTGTGAGTAAGAGGAGAGTAAATTATCAACTCCTAGTATAAGGATTCCGATTCATGTTCTAGGTACTTTAGGAAAAATTTGATTACCCCAATTTTCATTAGTTGACACAGAAGTCTAGCCATTTCTTCAGTTGTTGTTCTTCACATACAAGGCCCAAAGTGTGTTATATGATGAATGCAAAACAGAATTAACTCATCAAGTTAACTCAACTCAATTCCATTTTTTTAATGCTGTTACATTACAGGCAGAATTTGGCCATTTCCTTTCTGTTTATAGCCTTACCTTTCAAATATCCCCTGTGATTCCAATACTCCACAAAACAAAGAAGATAGCCTATCCTATTAAAAATAATTAAACTATGAAAATATCTAAACATGTTGCATGATCTCAAGTAGCTCATATGATGCTAGGATTATTTTTGTAAGGACCACTCAAGAGCACTTACTCCAAGAGGAATGTGAAACCCACACCCATTCAGATTCATGAAATTAGGACAATATGTGGGGCCAAAGAGCCAGTTTAGACCAGATGCTTTCACAGTTAGCCACTGGCACAATACTCTAACCTCATACCAAATTTCATCTGATTCCTCAGTAGTGACCTGTTCTTTCTGTCCTATGGGACAGAGAGTGCATCATATGTGTTGGTTTTTGCAGACTAAAACATTGTTTGTCCTGTTAACTTCTTTCCAATATGGTGATATTATGAATTAGTAATATGAATACTGTGAGAAAAATGAGCATGGGTTGCCTGCAATAAAATTCACATCTTATTAGTGTGTTCATTAGGGTAATAAGTAATGCACTGGCAGGCATAAGCCTTCACCACTACTAATGTGCCAGGAGACAAAAAGACTATATACAATTTTCCTGGATGACATCCATTTCCACCCACATGGAAAGCATACAGTTTTCCTCTCGTGAAAAAAATATTATAGAATCTTCAGGCGGGACTCTAAGGATCATAAAATCTAATCCTGTAATTTGACTGATGAAGAAAATGAGGCCAAGAGAAAGACACTCATCCAAGATCACACAGCAATTTAATGGGAAAATCAATTTTGGAACCCAGGTCTCTAGATTTTCACCTTGTTACTTCTTATATAACTTTTACCTTGCTACTTCTTAGATTAAGATTAGATTTATAGTAGTAAAGTTTTAAATGCACTCATGTAATTCAATATGACACAACTCTCCAGTAAAAGTCTATTTTAAGGGAAAAAAAGACTTATAATTGGCAAAGGAACCAAGGAAATTTGTTATTAAGAATAGCAGCAACTCGACTCTGTTTACAAAATGTTGAGCTTTAAGTAGGCAAGTCTACATACATCTACATTCAGTAATTATTAGATAATTAGGAAAAATAAACTGAAAGCATGATCATATATTGACTCTTCTAGGAAATAATTATTCATTATATTATTAGTCAGGACCTCTGTCAATATTTATAGCCAAAAGAAAAAAAAAGAATGGGAGCAAATTAATAATTTTATTGGAAAAAAATACAATTTTAATGTTATTTTGTCAGGAGGCCTAGATTGCTTTTGGGAAATTGGACAGTTGTTTTAATGATCTGAAGTTCTTCCCTGAAAAAAAAAATTTTTTTAATATCAATATTCTTTTGGTAGGGTTCTGTTATTTTGGGGGGGGGGTTTGTTTGTTTTTGTTTTGTTATACTTTCATGTGCAAACATCTTTTTTATTCTACTATGTTATGGAAATGCTTGTTTTATTCCATAAGTTAAAAATAAATGCAATTTAGTATTTTTTTTAATTTCTCCTGTATCTGAAGACAGCAAATCTGAATTAAAGCTTGTGGGGTCACATCTAGTCATTTCTAGAAGAAGAGAAGAGTAATCTTAATCCATGGGTTTGTTCACTGAAGAATTTCTTCTCTTGGTACTTTGTCAGCATCACTTCCTTCTCATGCTTCTCTTGCTTCTTGTATCTGAATGTCACATTTTCTATTCAACTCTGTTTTTTTCAGCAAGAATGCTTGAAAGTCCTCTATTCCACTGAATGACCATATTTTCCCCTAAAACATGATACTCAGCTTTGCTGGGTAGGTGACTCTTGGTTGTAATCCCAACTCCTTTGACTTCCAGAATATCATATTCCGAGCCCTTCGATCCCTCAGTGTAGAAGCTGCCATATCCTGGGTTATCCTAGTTGTGTTTCCACAATATTCAAATTGTTTCTTCCTGGCTGCTTGTAATATTCTCTCCTTAATCTGGGAATTTCAGAACCTGCCTATAATATTCCTAGGAGTTTTCTTTTTGGGATCTTTTTCAGCAGGTGATCGGTGGATTCTTTCAACCTCTATTTTGCCCTCTGGTTCTAAAACATCAGGGCAGTTTTCTTTGAGAACTTCCTAGAGGATGATTTCTAGGTTCTTACTTTGATCATGGCTTTCAGGTAGTCCAATAATTTTTAAATTCTCTCTCCTGGATCTATTTTGCAGGTCAGTGGTTTTTCCCATGAGATATTTCACATTGCCTTCTATTCTTTCATTTGTTTGCATCTGTTTAACAGCATCTTGATTTCTCATAAAATCATTATTTTCCATTTGCTCCAATCTAATTCTGAAGCAATGATTCTCCTCATTGAGCTTTTGAGATTCTTTTTCCATCTGGCAAATTTGGCTTTTTAAGGCATTCTTTCCCTCATTGCCTTTTTGAGCCTCTTTTGCCATTTGAATTAGTCAATTTTTTAAGGTGTTATTTTCCTCAGTCAGGCTGTTGACTCTCATTTCATAATTTTCTTGCATTGTTCTCATTTCTCTTCCCAATTTTTTCTCCACTTCTCTTATCTGCATCTTAAGGTCCTCTATGGCCTGTAACCAGCTCCTATTTTCCTTTGAAGCTTTTGGTGCAGGAGTTCTGACTTCACTGTCTTCTTCGTGTTCTGTGCTTTGCTCCTTTTTGTCCCCAAAATAGGAATCTAATGTTGGAATCTTCTGTCTGCTTTGTTTCCTTTGCCTGATCATGTTCTGTTACTTTGAGTCATGCATTATTCCAGACTCCAAGGAAATGAAGTTAAGGATCGCTCAAAGGGCAATGGAGAAGTGTATCATGGGTATGGGATGTGAGCAAACTATAATATAAGACAAATGAGGAATTTCTCGGGGGAGGTGTGTCGAGAATATCATCAGAGAAATTTTGGGTGGGGGCAAGTTGTAGCAAGAAGATTAACTGACAGCCTCAGCATACTGGGTGAAGGAGTTGGGGAGGACATGGACAAAAATAGCACAAGAAGGCAGATAAAGGCTAGTTGAGGCCTGTTAATATTGGAGAGAATATCTGCATCAATTAAATTGTAAATTTAAAATAAAAACATTATAAATTTATTTTTCCATTATACAAATGGTCATTGAATTATTTACCTTTCATACTCTGCAGAAAATAAAAAAAACTGTCCTTGAATTCAGAAAGACCTGGGTTCAAGCCCTATACCTGTACCTACTGGCAGCCTTACTCTGAACAACTCACTTAATAGCTCAGTGACCTAAGTAACTCTTTCCTTTCATATATACATATATATGAATATTCATATTTTATTTATTTATGTTTGTATTTGTTTATATACATTCCATTTATATATTTATTTGTATTATACACATATGTAATTATTTACTTATTTATTTTTAACATTCTTCAAATTCTCTCCCTACTGCCCTTCCCCCCTTCATTGAGAAGGCAAGCAATATGATACTGATTCCATTCAGAGTCATACAAAATATTTCCATATTAGCCATGTTGCCAAGAAAAAAATGAAAAAGGAAAAATTATGCTTCAATTAGCATTCAAAGTTTACCAGTTCTCTCTCTATAAGCAGGTAACATGTTTGATCATTGGTTATTTGAAATTGTCTTGGATCATTGTCTTAATCAGAATGACTAAGTCGTTCACAATTGATCATTTACTGTGTATAATGTTCTGGTTCTTCTCACTTTACTTTGTATCAGTTCCTATAAGTTTTTCCAGGTTTCTCTGAAACCATCGTGGTCATTTCTTATTGCACAATAGTATTTAGTATTATTCCATTATAGTCACAGACCAAGCTCAACCATTACCCCAATTGATGGACATCCTTTTGATTTCCAATTCTTGGCCACCACAAAAAGAATATTTTTGTACCTGTAGATCCTTTTCCCTTTTCTTTGTTCAGTTTGGATTACAGACCTAGCAGTGATATTACTGAGTCAAAGGCCATGCAGTTTCATAGCCCTCTGGGTATAGTTTCAAGCTGTTCTCCAGAATGATTAGACCAGTTCACAACTCTACCAGGTAACTCCCTTGCAGAGATTATAGTACACATTGGTAGAGGTTCCTCACCAAAATCTCTGATGGAATAGGAGGCCTGGTTCAAAAATAAGTTAATAAATCTATTTCCTACTTAGTTTGTTCCTTTTCTAGGGGCATCTCTCCAAATGACTGGAATTTTCATGCAGCCTCCATCAAACTAAAGCAATCTTCTCCCTTTCAAAATTCCACCCAAATTTGCCTCACTCTTATGTTTCCCCTTCTGCTTTTTAAACATTTGATCTTGACTTGTTGTCCCTGGAAAGCTCCAATAAACTCATTCACAATAAAGCCTTAATGATTAACATGTTTTTCTCAATGTGGCAGCAATATACCCTTCCCCTGATTATGGGGGTGGGGTGTAGGAAGGGACAGTAATATTGTATGCCTTATGCTTAATATATCTTTCTTTTCTTCAGATACTATGAAATAATCAGAAGGGCAATGTGGTTCAATAAACAGAATGCCAGGCTTGAAAGTGGAAAACCTGTGTTCAAATCCTAGCCTGTTCTGACACTACCTTTGTCACTTAAATTCTTTGAGGTTCAGTTTCCTAACCTGTAATATGAGGATAATGGTATTTACACTACTCACATCATAAGGCTTCTGTGGGGAAAAGAGCTTTATAAGTCATAAAGCCAGAGTCTGCAGCAGCGGCAGCGAGGGCGGTCGGGCCCCAAAGCAGCTAAAGAGGGACAATGAAGGTGATTGGCAGGGAGGCAGTGGCAGAGGGGAAAATTACAATGACTCCCACAAAACCCCAGCTTCTCCCGTTGTCCACAGAAGAGGCCCAATTGATGGCGTGGTGATAGCTGATCTGGTGGGGCCTTGCAGGAATTTGGGCCTGTCAGTTATGTGGTAGTGATGCCCAAAAAGAGGCAGGCTCTGCTGGAGTCTGAGGACATTCCGGTGGTCTGCAAAGCCATCAGCTATGCAGCAGACCACCAGATCTGCATGATCAGCCAGCCTACCTTGGTCAGCTACTCGACCAGCCAGATCTCCCAGACAAACTCCAGAGTTACCATAGCATGCTGTTCTTCACCATCCTGAATCCCATCTACTCCATTAAAACAGATCCTTTTTACCATCAGTAACCCTTGTGGCCCTGTCCAGAGAATTGTCATCCCTCAAAGGAATGGAGTGCAGGCCATGGTAGACTTTGACTCTGTGCAGAATGCTCAGCAAACCAAAGGGATCGACCCTCAGTGGGTTTGACATTTGTTCTGACTGTTGTATTCTTCAGATTGAATATGCTAAGCCGACACATCTGAATGTATTCAAGAAAGATCAGGACGCCTGGGACTATACCCACCCCAACCTCAGTGGGCAAGATGACACCAGCAGCAAGCTGAATAAGCATCAGAGACAGCCCCCTCTCCTGGGAGATCACACCACAGTATATGGTGAGGGCAGGGGATTCCCCTCCGTGCACTCCCATTGGTTCATGTGACCCTGCCTGCCCAGTTCCGCAAATTCTCACCAGTCCTCCCTCTTTCCTTCCCACACTGCAGGAGGGCCTCATGGTGGGTACCACAATCACTACCATGATGAGGGCTCTGGGCCCCCTCCACCTCACTACAAAGGGAGAAGAATGTGCCCACCAGTGGGGGGGCCATCGTAGGGGCCAAAGACATGACCCTCTCTATGGTCACCCCACCATCCCACCCCTACCACCTGAGTATGGTCCCCTGCGCAGAGAGCCCTGTGCTGATGGTATATGGCCTTGACCAGTCCAAGATGAACTATGACCGTGTCTTCAATGTCTTCTGTCTCTACAACAATGTGGAGAAGGTAAGTTCACGGAGAGTAAGCCGGGGGCTGCCATGGTAGAGATGGCCTATGGCTTTGCAGTGGATAGAGTGATCACTCACCTCAACAACAATTTCATGTTTGGACAGAAGCTGAATGTGTGCATTTCTAAGCAACAGGCCATCATGCCTGGCCAGTCCTACAGGCTGCAAGGTGGGGTTGTGCAGTTTAAAGGATTTTAGTGACTCACGCAACAAGCGGTTCTCCACCCTGGAGCAGGCGCCTAAGAACAAGACCCAACCTCCCAACCAGATGCTGCATTTCTTCAATGCACTCCTGGAGGTTGTGGAAGACAACTTCTTTGAGATCTGTGATGAGGCACAGTGAAGCTGCTCTTTTCAGTGTAGGTGTTTTCAGGGAAAATTGAAAGAAGGTCCTTGGGTCTGTTGGAGTGGGAGGCCATGAGTGATGCCCTGGAGACCCTGGGCATCCTGAAACATTACCAGATGAAGAATCCAAATGGTCCTCACCCCTACCCCCTAAGGCTGTGTTTCTATACCACTCATCACACTTCCTAATTACACACTCAACATGAGGCCCAAGCAGAAAGCCCACCCTCCTTTCCTTTCTGCCATTTGGTTTTTGTGTTTTGGGGGTTTGGGTTTTTTTTTTTTGCAAAAGTTTTTGTATTCCTTTTCTAATGCTAGTTTTAGTAGAAGCTTAAGCATAATGGAAACCCTGCAAGTCTGGAGAGGGGGGAGTCTCCATCTCCAAGATTAACCTTCACCTTTTGAAATTATTGTACATGTGATTTATTTTCCCTGTTCATACATTTGTGCTGCCTGCCCCTGCACTTCCAGCACATTTCAATAAAATTGTTGGAAAATAAAAAATTAGGTAAATAAACCATAAAGCCCCCTATAAATGTGAACTCATTGTAGAAAACCACTCCACAGGGTACAAATCTGAGATATGACTTGAAGTCTGAGGTTGAGAGAGAGCATGAGGCAAAATGAGAGGCCAAGCAAAGCCATTGTTGATTAGAAAGGCACATCTTGCAACAGAGCACAGGGAAATCAGGGGTGGGCAGTGCAGAAGGAACTCAAAGGAAAAACACTGTAAGATGCAGGTTTCAAATGAGAAGGAAAGATCATTCTGAGAAGGGGCATGATGCTGGAAGCAATATACTGGGTCTGACTCAGGCAAGAGCAAGATGGTGACTTGGACAGGACAGTAGAGGGCCTCCCATGCTGTATCCCAAGAGGATGCAGTCTAGATGTCAACCCCATAAAATAGCAGGACTAGCATCATAGGAAAACACAATTTATACTTTAATCTTAGAAACAAAACCAGTGCAACCAAAATTAGAAGGAAAGCAGAAAGCTGGGAAGCAATTTTTACAGCAAATCTCTTTGATAAAGTTCTCATTTCTCAAATATATAGAGAACTGAGTCAAATTTATAAGAATATAAGCCATTCCCCAATTGATAAATGGTCAGAAGATATAAAGAGGCAGTTTTCATATGAAGAAATCAAAGTTATCCATAGTCACATAAAAAATGTTTTCTTGGCTCTAGGCCTGGCACTTTATCCACTACACCACCTAGCTGACCCATAGTAGCAGCAAGCACTCTAGCATACCCAGGATGGCTTCTAGCACAGTTTCTTTCATCTGCTTTGCTAAATGAAAGCAAATGTAAATATAAAAAGAAATTACAAGCAGACAAAGCAGGGGAAGGGGGGGTTCAAGGAGTACTCAGAGTCTCATCTGACCAAATCACACAACTCTTCCCATAAGTGAGCCCCAAAGCAAAACCTTACCTCAGAGTATATATACCCTTCTTCAGAGTCAGAGGCCATCCCAACCTTCATGACCCACTGCCTAATTACAAAGTAGCAAAAGGTGTGGGTCCTCCTGAAAAACAAGCCTCCCCCCAAGTGAAGTTTCTCTTGCTGGGATCCAAGTGAGGCCCATTAAGGGTCAGGGAAGATCTTCAAATTCCCTAAGTCTATTAATCAGGTAGGGAAGATCTTCAAATTCCCTTACCATTACACCCATGGAGTGAAAGGACCTGCTTTCAAATTCTACCTCTGATGCTTCCTACCTATGTGAATTTGACAAGTTCACATGAGCTTCAGTTTCCTCAACTGGAAAAATAAGGAGGTTGGACTACATAATAATCACTAGTATTTATTTGCTCTTAGGTTTGCAAAGTCCTTTACAAATATAATTTCAATTAATCCTTGGATGAATAAACTGAGGAAAATGGAACTAGTAGTTGTTTCAGCCAGGATTTGAACTCAGGTCTTCCTCCAGGTCCAGAGCTCTACCAACTGGGCCACCTAATTGTCTAAGATTAGTTAGTCTATGAAGTCACTTCTTGTTCTATAGCTATCTATGCTCTTAGGAAATGGCACAGGAAAAAAATGATTTAAAAATATTTATTTTTAATTTATGGAATACAATAAGCATTTCTATAACATAGTATAATTTTTAAAAAGATGATTGCACATGAAACTGCAACTCTATTATGTACAACCTGCTATTCCTTTTAAATATATAATAAATATAAAATAAATGTAAATTTCTTTTTTTCCTTTTTTTTCTTCCCTGCCACGGTCCCCACCTTGATCTAGAGATGGCTACTATTGTGTGTGGGGGGGGGGGGTGTAAAAATCATTCTATATATACTTACCAGTTCTTTTTCTGGATGCAGATAGCATCTGCCTTCATAGGTCCTTTGTAGCTAATCTGGGTATTTATAATAGTCAAAATGACTAAAAAAAACTGAACAAGGACAAGAGAGAACTCCCAAAGACCCAGAGATAAGACCTCTAGATAAAGAATGAGCTCCTCTCCACCCTGTCCCTATCCTACAAGCTAAAAAAAAAAGCCTGAAGTGTAAAAACAGAAATTTTTTTCATTTTGTCATTATATCCCCAGCACCTAGCACAGTGCCTGTAACATGGCAAGCATTTAGTGAATTCTTGATGTTGTCTAAGGAGCCATAGGAAAGGATCATTCATTCCCCACATATGAGACCAGTCAGTCTAGTGTTAGAAGCTCAGTTCAGAGGACCTACTTTCAAACACCACTTCTAATAATGTATGACTGTGAGGAAGTCACTTGTCCTTTCAAGAACTTGGTTCATTTTTCTGTAAAATGAGAGGATTAAATTAGATTGCTTTCTATGCCATCTACATCTAGAATCCTATAAACCTATGAATGTAATTGTATGCACTTTATATGATTCCTTAAAGGGCTGAAGCCCAGGAGGAAAAGCTTGTGCACAGGGCATCAGGGAGAAAGGAATCAGAGGATAGAATTATTTGTCATAAGCCCTATGTATAACAGGAGCCAGGAGTTGGAGAAAGTTCTGAAACCAAGATAACCTGGACTGAGTAGACTCTGTAGATGTTATTGAAGGCACAGTGACAGTCAAAGAGAAGGCAAAGGACCTGAGAAGAATCTAGCTATAGTTCCTTGTATGGGGAAGTCTACATTGACTCAAAATACCTAAAAATATAACTTTCCTAATACTTTTTTTAAAAATCGCTCCCTTTTCCCCTTGGCATTTCCTTATGGTACTTTCTAGCATATCAGCATCAATCCATGAAGAATCTTCATCAATATCAGTATTTTCTCCACTGATGGGAATCCTAGAACAGGTAGGTGATATAATGGAGAGAGTATTTGGAGTCAAGATCCAAAACAAAGTTTAAATGCTGCCTCAAATACATTTCAAGCTGTATGAGCCTTGGAAAGTCAATTAACCACTTTCTGCCTCAGTTTCCTCATCTATAAAATGAGAATGGAAGCACCTATCTCACAGGATTATCATGAGCATCAAACAAGAAAGTTTATAAACTTTAAAGTGCTTTTTCAACATTAGTCATTAATAGTCTCAAAGCTCCACTCCAACTTAGTAGGTCTTTGAAAATTGCTAAAATTTAAAAAAAAATCCATCAGCTTGTAGTCAACTACTATATACCACAAATACCATATACTATAATAAACTTAAAATGGATATGTGATTTGATGATAAACATCTTCAAACTTAGCAAAAAGTATGGTCAAATAGTCAAATAATCATATAGGCAAAACTACATTTTTTTTTGACCATGCCCGTGATTTCTTTGGTGTAAAAATTTCTGCCACAGCAAATCACTTGTCTTGTAATTCAAGTAGAAAGAGAGAATTATTTTTGTAATGAGAGGTTAAATGAATGACTTGTGCAGAACCAAGCAGACAGTACATTTCTGAATTGAACACAGATTGTCTTACCCCAATTCTGGCTCTCTATTTGCTCTTCAATGCTTCTTCTCAGGCTTTGAAAAATAAGTTTATCTGTCCATGAAGTCTTTCCAGTTTGGTAGAACCTACTATACTTTGTCTTACTGACCTACTCAGGCACTGACTTTGAGAACCTAGGGACACTTCCATGACACAAATAGGCATCAGAAAAGGATTCAAGTGGAGAATTTATTGTGGGGTCAAATTTTGTATCTAACCTCTTTAAAGGCTCCCAAGAAGGGTAATATTCTTTGGGAACCAGAAAACAAAGAAAAAATAAAGACATCTGTATTTCTTTAGCAGGCCAGGATGATATTTTGGTATGTAGTTCCAAAGTGAAGAGATGGTAACAGCTAAAAACCGAAGAGGAGTTACCAATAATTCAATCTGCACTTTGCTTATAGGAAGAAAAGAAGGCATCAGGGATGGGATTGTATGGCATGGTCAGGAGATACAAGATCATGGTGCCACAGGTTTCTTTAGAGAATTTTTGAATTTCACAAAATAGGAATAAAGATTCATAACCAAATGAATGCCAGACCCATTGGGGAAAGTCTTTGTGCTTTATGTGACGTTAGCAGTTTTCGTAAGCTGTGTTATTTTAAGTTATCCTTAAAATGTATTATAATGTTCATCTTCTTAGAAATTTAGGGCTATAGAATTTGGAAATCTTCCTTCCTAAATAAGCCCAGCATCAAGTCTCATTTTCCAGGTTCACAAGTTCATGTCAAGAAACAGAATTGGGAAAAAGACAGAAGAAAAATGCGAAATTTCCTTTGTGGGGTCTCAGAAGAGGTGAACGGGTCACAAGTGTCAAATGAATGTTTATTTTTGTAAGCTTTGCTTCCTGTACATGGAGTCCAATTCACACTTTTCATTTACCTCTCAACAGCCTCACACAGGCTTTACAAAGGATTCATTGTAAAGAGGAAAAACACTTTGTGAAGCTTCCTGGATCAAACCAGAGTAAAACACACTTTTCTCATGTGCATCCATCTTTTCTGTGGTGAGTGTTACAGGGTCAAGACTGGAGCCATGGCTTTTGGTATCTTCTCCCTGGATATAATACCATACTGGAGCCTCCTGGTAACAATATAAGATGATTCTCGTCTTCCATTCCTGACTGTACAGAACCCCAAATAAGCTCCTGCTACAATTATTCATAACCTAAAATGATGACTTACCCTGAAGACCACATCTTAATTATTTAAACACTGTACTTATCTTTTTTTTTAATCACTTGGGGTTAAGTAACTTGCCCAAGGTTACATGGCCAGTTATTTCTGGGTGTGGTGCTAAGTATCTGAGCCCAGATTTGATCCCCAGGTCATCCTGACACTGGGGCCGGTGCTCTTACCACCCCTAACACTGTACTTATCTTTACCAATTAATCAATCAATAAACAAGCATTTATTACTTGCCTATTAGGGAGCATCTGGGTGGTTCAATGGATAGAGTGTAGGGTCTGGAATCAAGAGGAGGTGAGTTCAAATCCTGCCTCAGAAACTCAGGAGCTATGTGACCTTGGGCAAGTTACTTAACTCTGTTTGCCTCAGTTTCCTCATATGCAAAATGAGTTGGGGAAGAAAATGGCAAAACAGTCCAGTATCTTTGCAAAGAAAACCCAAAATGGGGGTTACAGAGAATTAGACAAGACTGAAACAACTTAACAACACTTGCCTATTACATTGCAAGCACAATATTAGGCAAAAGGAATACAAAGACAAACCATAACAGTCTCTGTGGTCAAGGAGTTTACTTTCTAATATAGAAAACAGCATGTACATATTTAAGTAAATACAATACGTACACAGGCATATGTAGACCCATACAGATATTTCTTGGACTAGACAATGATTTCATTAGGACTGGAAACTCCTGATACTGAAGGTCCTCTAGCAGTGAAGATCCATACTTGCTCTGCTACTTAGTCTTGGTAAGTCCCCTAGAATGGTGAGTTGTAAAGTGACTTGCCCAGGGTCATTCAGTCAGTATGCTCCAAAGGCAGGACTTAAACCCATGTCTTCCTGATTCCAAAGCCAGCTTTCTAGCTGTTCCATCAAGTTGCCCATATGTATGATATATATACAATCAATCAATCATGATTTAAAAAAAATGTTTGCTATGTGTCACTAATCTATGCTGAGCATTGGGGATACCAAGAGAAAAGCAAAAATAGTCCCTGCCCTCAAGGAATGTACATTCTAATGGGGAAGACACAATATAAAAATCAAACATATATGGAGAATAGATGGAAGACAACCCTAGAGGAGATGGTATTAGCAGCTGGGGGGGTGGTAGGAAGGGGAAAAGGGGGTACACCAGAAAATGCCACCTGGAGGAAAAGGTGCTTAAGCTTAGTCCTAAAAGCAGCCAAGGACTCCAAGAGTTAGATGTTGGGGGCCAGGGATTATGGAGAAAGGGAGGATCAGGCAAGGCCTCATATAGAAAGTAACCCCTGAGCTACAATTCTATTTAAGAGCAAAGGGAAGCATCCAACCAGGGCCTCATGCCAGGTGGCCTAATCTTTGAGGGAACACAAGTGTTTCTTTTGAATTAAGATGTGTCTTTCAGGATACAACTGGATGGTTTCTCTCACAGTCAGTATTGTCAGAATGGGCCTCTTTTTCAGTTTCCTTTTTTTGTCTCCTGGAGAACATACACATGCATCTGTGCACATGTATACATCAGAAGAGATTTATAAAGAGATCTTAATTCTATGACCTCATTCATAATGTGGCTGTCTGTTTCAGCAAGTCCCACTGCTGGCCTGGTTATTACATCTAAGTTTAAAGCTTAATAAAAGCCCATCTTTATGAGAAAAAATAGCTGGAGATCAACATTAATGATCTGTTATTTTATTAGCCATATTCTAGTGACTTCCATTATTCAAATTCATACTTTAAAAAATATCAAATAGATATCTGTAAATGGCTATTATTGACTTCATGTAGTGTTTCATTTTATACACATTTATACAAAGTATAAATCAAAAGGAGTGATGGAAAATAAGGAAAGAGAGAAAGAAGAAGATTCAGACTCTTTCATAGCTGTGTTAGTAGCAGTTATATTTTCTGTTAACAACCACTGTCTAAGATGGCTAGTGCTATACAACATTAGAGGCCTATAGTATATAAAAGAGGTTAAAGAAAATAGCCTGTTCTGCTGTGCACATGGCAATGCTTTATTTTTTCTTTTTTTATTTTGTATTTAAGTTTTAGTATTCAAGTTTACAATGTTTCTTTTTATTTCTTATTGTATATCTAAGTTTTAGTGTTTGAGTTTAAAAGAAAGAAAAAAGAGGGGAAAAAGAAAATAGCCCACTATAAACATAGCAAGAAAAGAATCAAGTCTAAGAGTTCTCTCTAGTGGGAATGCCCTTGTAACTAGACATCAAGCTGACATTCATAAGTATCCCCTACATAGGGTGTTCCCAAAGTCATCAAGCAGTTTCAGGTTTTAATGTCTTTAATAAAATTGTAGAGGAAGCTTTAACACCTTAAAATTACCCTAAGGTTTTTTGGAGCATCCTCTATAAAGAGAATAAGGATAGTGACTAGGTCCATGGTTTCTTTGACATGGTGAACTCCCAGAAAAGAAATTCCTTCCATAGAGGCAAGATCAATACCTTTTCTGTAGTTTAGACGTTTATTTATTATTTGTTTGTTTGTTTATTTATTTTTTCTGCCTTTTTTTGGAGGGGGGGAAGCAGGGCAATTGGGGTTAAGTGACTTGCCCAAGGTCACACAGCATGTGAGTGTTAAGTGTCAGAAGCGGGATTTGAACTCAGGTCCTCCTGACTCCAGGGCCGGTGGTCTATTCACTGCACCACCTAGTCGCCCCCATTTTGTCCTTTTCTTGTCTATGCCCTCCCATACAGTCATCGTGATGTACTAGAAGAC
Source organism: Petaurus breviceps papuanus (assembly GCF_028583685.1). Lineage (NCBI taxonomy): Eukaryota > Metazoa > Chordata > Mammalia > Diprotodontia > Petauridae > Petaurus > Petaurus breviceps. The sequence continues at coordinate 11,817,700 of NW_027187327.1, forward strand.
TCCCCCGGGTCATTTAGCATTTTGCTTGTATTGGTATAGCATTGCCAGTAGAGCTGATATCCCTCACTCTTACTACGTGAGTGGCCAATTATTGAAAGAGAGATACAAGGATTTTTGGTTCAGATGGCAACATGAAATGTCCTAAAGGATCCCAGATGGAACACTGATCAAGAAGAACAAATAGAAAAAGTTCCTTTCTCTGGTTCAGCATCAAGTTAGACAAACCTAAAAGCCTACGGAGGTCCAGAGAAAGTCGACCCCAGAGGAGGCACAAGTCACCACAAGTTCCAGTAAACAGGAACCAAAATCTGTCCTTCTTCTGAGTGCAAACCAGCTAGTGGGTTAAGAAGTTATTAAATGCTTGAGGGCTACAGGGCCCTAAGTGGAGACTTGCTACAGGGGCAGGAAGCCCACAGCTCATGTAAGTGGGAACTGAAGTTAATGAGATCTTTGCCCTGGCCCTTCCGAGGAGCCTGCCAAAAGCTGGAAGACCAGGAGGAACAACAAACCCTTCAAAGAACTCAGAACAGGAGATAGCAGCAAGGACACTAACTGGGCATTTCAGGGGCTTTGTAGGAGACCTGAGACCAGAGTGATCTCTGACATTCAACTAGGGACTGTCAAAGACACAATAGGGGACAGAGCCAACTTCTGGTGTAGGATTGTACAAAGAGGACATAAAGAGATTAGCCAAGGTCAGGAACTGTATCAGACAACCAACAAATCAATCAGCAAACATTTATTAAGCATCTACTATGTGCCAGTCACTGTGATAAATGCCAAGGATACAAAAAGAGGAAAAAGACAATGTCTTCCTTCAAGGAGTTTACAGTCTGAACCAGAAGATGGAGACTTCTTCAGAGGTGGCAAATGGATAGAGTGCTAGTGAGGAAGTGGAATGAGGAAGCCCTGAGTTCAAATCCAGTCTTAGGCATCTAATAACTATGTGACTAAGCTAGTCACTTAATCTCTGCCTCATTTTCTTCATCTGTAAAGTGGGAATAATAATTGTCCCTATCTCTCAGTAGTGTTATGAAGATTAAAAATGAGATATTTAGAAAGCATTTAAACCTTAAAACACTATACAGATATAAAATACTATACTATACTAATAGTAACACTTATTATAGCTTTGCATTTATATTTTATATATTATTATTATTGTCAGAAACTAGGGATTATGACAGAGGAGAGGCCCTAGTATTAGTTGCCCCCTTCAGAACTTCAGCAACAACAACATCCAGATTACAGAGGGGATAGCATTGAACTGAAGCTGCCCACCCCATCCAAAAGTGAGGGAGGTGAAGGAAGGTCGCTCTGGCACAAAGTCCCAATTCAATGATTTCAGCTGGCGATATAACTAAATAAAATAAAACTCCAAATACAATGAATAAATGTTATGGACTCAAGAAGTAAATGAAGTTTTCAGAATAAGAAATGTAAGCTATCAATAACTAAATGAAAAAAAAAACTGTTCCAAAGCACTAATATCAAAATAAACATCAATTAAAACAACTCAAGATTCTTTCTCTTACCATCAGTTTGACACTACGTAAAATTTAATATATACTTTAGAAAATATGCTGTATATAAGAACTTAGTATTTCATATACAACTTGTTTTTTCTAAAAATGTTTTGTGGAAAGATTCATGTTTATTAATGTTAGATACAATAGATAATTTCATTTTTTTAATTTTTCATGAAAAAATATTAGGGCAACTAGACTAAAGAGGAAGGAGGAGTCAATTGGGGAAAATATTTATATCAAATATCTTTAATAGGGCCTGCTATCCAAAATATAGGCACCTAACAAAAATATATATGAACAAAATTTATCCCCAGTAGATATATGACCAGTAGATACAAAAAGTTTCCAGAGGTCAAGATGGCGGAGTAGAAGCAGGACCTCCCTGCTGCTCCAGCTTCCACCTTCCCCAATCCATGTTAAAAGGGGACTCTAAAGAAACTTTGGAGCTGCAGAACCCACAAAATGACACAGAGAAGCTATCCTTCCACTGAGCACAGCCCGGCAGGCCAGCAGGAATCGGCCAAGGCAGCACTCTGGGAGCCAAGCCCAGACCCACACAGAGGCTTTGGCCCCAGGGCAGGCCTGACCAGCCACTGGCAGGAGGGACTCCAGATCAGCAGCAGCTGTGGCTATTTCCAGATTCATCAACACATAGATGTGAAGGACAAAGTGAGAGGTCAGTGCACTCTGGACTTTGGTACCCAGTAAGTGGGAGTGCTTGACTTTTACGCCCAGGGCAAGAAGCCACTGAGACACTAGCGCAGGCAGCCAGTGCCACATGGCGGCTTCAGCTTCTGGCCTGCAGATTGTAAGGGGACCAAGCACCAGTTTGAGGGGTAATCGCTCTTGCTTTAACCTGCTTGGATCTGGATTGCGATCTTCGATGGAGGTCCTGGGGTGTATGTACAGCTTGCCAGAGCGTGTGGAGGCTTCAGAGACAGCACCCATCTAATACCTCTGGCAACTGAGAAAACCCCAGCATTTGGGACGAAAGCTCCCCTGTCTAGTGGCAGAGTCCTACTGTGGCAAAAAGCCCAGGGGTCAAGTGACTGAGGGGTGATATGACCAGGCAAATGAAGCAAAGCAGAGAGAAGATTCCAACATTAGACTCCTATTTGGGGGACAAAAAGGAGCAAAGCATGGAACAGGAGGAAGACAGTGAAGTCAGAACTCCTGCACCAAAAGCTTCAAAGGAAAATAGGAGCTGGTTACAGGCCATAGAGGACCTTAAGAAGCAGATAAGAGAAGTAGAGGAAAATTAGGAAGACAAATGAGAACAATGCAAGAAAATTATGAAATGAGAGTCAACAGCCTGACTGAGGAAAATAACACTTTAAAAAACAGACTTACTCAAATGGCAAAAGAGGCTCAAAAAGGCAATGAGGAGAAGAATGCCTTAAAAAGCCAAATTTGCCAGATGGAAAAAGAATCTCAAAAGCTCAATGAGGAGAATCATTGCTTCAGAATTAGACTGGAGCAAATGGAAGCTAATGATTTTATGAGAAATCAAGATGCTATTAAACAGATCCAAACAAATGATAGAACAAACAGAAGGCAATGTGAAATATCTCATGAGAAAAACCACTGACCTGGAAAATAGGTCCAGGAGAGATAATTTAAAAATCATTGGACTACCTGAAAGCCATGATCAAAGTAAGAACCTAGAAATCATCCTCTAGGAAGTTCTCAAAGAAAACTGCCCTGATGTTTTAGAACCAGAGGGCAAAATAGAGGTTGAAAGAATCCACCGATCACCTGCTGAAAAAGATCCCAAAAAGAAAACTCCTAGGAATATTATAGCCACGTTCTGGAATTCCCAGATTAAGGAGAAAATATTACAAGCAGCCAGGAAGAAATAATTTGAATATTGTGGAAACACAATCAGGATACCCAGGATCTGGCAGCTTCTACACTGAGGGATCGAAGGGCTTGGAATGTGATATTCCAGAGGTCAAGGGAGCTGGGACTAAAACCAAGAGTCACCTACCCAGAAAAACTGAGTATCATGTTTCAGGGGAAGATATGGTCATTCAGTGGAATGACGGACTTTCAAGCATTCTTGCTGAAAAAACCAGAGTTGAACAGAAATTTTGACATTCAGGTACAAGAAGCAATATGGGCATATGAATACATATGTGAATGTGTGAATATATACTTACTGGTATACATAGATAGAGGGCACAGGACCAAGTTAACAGGAAGGGATGATACTTAAAAGGTGAAATCAAGAGGTGAGAGAGGAATATAATGAGAGGAGATGGGGAGAGACAGAATGGGGTAAACTATCTCATACAGAAGAGTAAAGGCAAAATGGTTACAATGGTGGGGAAGAATAGGAAGGCAAAAGGGAATGGGTCAACCTTATTCCCATTGAATTTGGCTTGGGGAGGCAATTAAATACACACTAAATAGGGTATCTCACCTTCCAGGAGAGTAGGGAGGAAGGGGATGAGAGGGGGGATGATGGAAGGGAGGGCAGGCTGGGAGGGAGGGAAGTTGGAAGCACCCACTTTTGAAAAGAGATGGGATCAAAGTAGAGAACAGAACAAGTGGGAGGTGGGATAGGAGGGAAGGAAATATAGTCAGTCTTTTACAATATATCTACTGTGTTATTGTTTTGCATAAGCCACACATGTACATCCTATACTGAACTGCTTATCTTCCTAGTAAGGGTGGGTGACAAGGGAGGAAGGGAATGAATCTGGAATTCAAAGTTTTAAAATCAAATATTCAAATATATATTATTGTTAATACTATTTTACATGTAATTGGGAAATAAGATATACAGGCACTGGGGCATAGAGATCCACTGGAAAAGTCGTAAGGGGTATGGGAGAAAATATGGCAGGGAGCAGATTGGAGGAGGGGATATCCTGTGGGACTGCTATTTTGGGGTGGTGGGTAGGGGAAAAATGGGAAGGAAATTTTTAACTCAAAGTCTGGCGGAAATGAATGATGTAAATCAGAAGTTAATAAAGCATTTGGAAAAAAAATAAACAAAATTGAAAGAAAAAAAAAGTTTCCATAACTGCAAGCTATTAACCACATGGGGAAAAAATGTTTCAAATCCCTAATAATATGAGAAATGCAAATCAAATTAACTTTAAGGAATTATACCCTACCCTGAAAATTGGCAAAGGTGACCAAAGAGGGGAACAGTTCATTTTGAAGAAGTTGTAAAAATAAAGACTCACTATTGCATAGTTGGAGAAGCTGAGAATTTGTTCAACCACTCTAGAAAGCAATTTGGACTCATTCAAAGAAAGTATTGACATCCTTTTACCCAGAGAGTCCATTGCTAGCTCTCTACTGCCAGGATGTCAATAACAAAAAGTGAGGACCCATGTACACCAAAGTATTTATAGCCACAGTTTTTGTAGTAAAAAAATGGATGCAAACCATACATTCATTCATTTGGGAATGGTTAAACTAGTCACGGTACATGAAATTAGTGGAATATTCTTGTGCTATAAAAATATGTCAATGATGAATACAGAGACATAATGGAAGACTTATACTAACTGATACGAAGTGAAGTAGAACCAAGAAAATACATACACAATTAGCACAATATAAATGGAAAGGTTAACAATAGCACAATAATTTAAACTGAATACTGCTAAATGTTAATGTCTAAGCTTGACCCTAAAGAAGAAATATGAAAAGATACCTCCCCTAGCTCCTTTGAAGACTTGAGGGCTATAGGTGTGGAACATTATATACAATGCCAGACTTTTGCGAAATGTTAGTTATCCTGAATTATTTTTTCTTCATTTTTCTTCATTGAGGAATGAATTTCTGTATGAGGAATTCCTCTATGGGAAAGGATATATATTGGGAAATGTTGATGATGTAAAAATCAAAAAATAAATAAATATCTATTCAAAAGCATTCTCCCTAATGCTTTCAAAATTGTGCAACCTTTACCACAGATGTACATTTGTGCTAGTCCAGCTATTCTTCCCATCTTAATCTTCTTTATTCCTAACACTACTTCCTCACGTAGCCTGTTGAGGACTGAGATGCTACAGTATAGATGTTTACAATCATTGATGATTAAAAAAAAACAATTTGCTACTAAAACACCAATGGATCTGTTCAGTTTTTGACTAGTTGGTTTTCCTCCTACTTTCATCTGTAAATGCTCTTGGGACAATCTGGTTTTACTGGATCTCATGCCAAGCTTCTTGAATATTTTCTTCTTCATTCACTGTTCTTTGCTATTTCACTTCTCCTAATCTTTCACCATCCTCTTCCATAATGTTTTGCAAATGAGTTGATAATGATAATTGATATTGCCATTGATCGATATTTCTCTCAACTTAGCAAGAACATAAAATGTTTCCTGTTGAATGAGAAGGTTTCTGGAAATTTCTGCCCTCCCTTTGGTAATGATTGCTCTATTTGCTTTTATGTACTTCTTAAAATTTTGTCAGAAATTGTGATTGCCAGATTAATTTTTTTCACTTACTCATTTCCAATGTTTTAGCATAACTTGATGGATTGTTTTAGGCTCAAACTGTTGCAATGGTTAATAGTACCTTACATTTATCTATATCTATTTGTCTGATGTCAATATTGATCTTTTCTCTAGCTAATGACAAAAAGAGCTGATTCAAAAATAACTATGATATTAGAATATTTCCTATCTGATAATATGTAGTCAGTTTCATTCTCTTATTATTTTCTATATTGCATGGGTTACTACATCCAAAGAATTGATTGAACTAATGGTCTACCTGATGGTAATGAGATTCTTTATACTTAACTAGATTGGTCCTCATCAGGAGACAGAATCTGTCATCAGAACTATATTTAAAGTCAAACTTTGCTAACTCCTATCAGACCTTTGAAAACCAAGCTCACATTCAGTCTATAATGTCCATGAATCTATAAAATTTTTATTGTGAAAGGAAAGAGTAGAAATGGCTTCATATAAACTATTAATATTCCCATAACTAATGAAAAGTTAGAGATATAATTAAACACATTCTGATTTCAGCTTCATCCCTTTCAACAGCACATTGCCCAAAAAGCTGGGATTAAAAGGGAAAGCTTACATCCACTAATTTAGTAACATAAAAATGTTATGGTAGCACAACTAAGTAAATTGAAGAATATTTACTAAAACAGTGGCTCCAAACTTACTATGGTAAGTGTGGGTCCAAAATAGGGATTTATAATTAAAGTGTACATATAGTAAATCTAAACTAGAAAATGTGGGGGTTATTGTGATAGTAATGGAATGTGGAGATTCCCCTGTATTGAGCTTGGTTTTCAAATTGATTGTATTAAAACCCAGAGCTTGTTAATCCCACCTGTGGGATGGACTTGTTGATGTGAAAAGAAAGTCCTGAACTGGGAGGAGCTGGTGACATAGATTTGGAGAGACACTAGAGAGAGGCGGAAGATCTTTTTGGAAGCAGCACCTCGTGGAGAGAGAGAGAGACTAAGAGAATTGCTGGTGGCCGCTTTGAATTGCCCTGGACTTTTGAGACCTGCCCCCTGAGCTGCCAAGGACTGAGGAGACATGGCTGTTTTGCTGGTACTTTGTCTGTCTGTTTTGATGTTGTTTTGCCAGATTTGTCCACTGGTGAAAGACAGTCCTTTTGTTGAAGAAGTCCTGGAACCTGGCATTTGGTTAAGAAGCCCTGAGACTGTCCTGCAGACAGAGAGTGAATACTGTCCACTGGTGAGGGACAGTACTGTTGTTGCAGGGGTCTGGAGACTGTCCTGCAGACAGAGTGAATACTGTCCACTGGTGAAGGACAGTGCTGTTGTTGCAGGGGTCTGGGAACCTTTCTGTTGGTTCAGAAGCCCTGAAGAAGGATTTTCTTGTTGTATGTTTACAGAAATCCTGGGAGAGGGCTTTGCTAATGTGTTCAGGGGTTCTAGGACTCTTCTACAGACAGAGGACAAATTCATGAAGGGACTGGCAATGTATCTTATGGCCTTGCTAAGCCTTGTCTCCCCAGGAACTAAGATTGCTGAGAACTTGCCTCGTGTCAAGATGAAGAAAAGACCTCCATTTGGGTATTAAGTGCTGTGTTTAAACTTGATGTAACTCTGGGGTAGATTCAATTGTGATCCAGGGGTGGGGAACTTTTGACCTTATGTTTGGAAACTAATCTACATTTGAGAAGAGGGGCTTTGTGGTGGACTTAATTAAGGTATAGCCTAGGGGTGGAGAAGTATTTAGAACAGAGACTTTGTAATTGATTGAATGATTGGAAGGTCCTGGGGTGGGGTAGTACTTGGAGATTATTTAATCACACTTAGTAAATGCTGTATTTGGAATGATGTCATGTTTTGATCTTCTCTGTTCTTGGTTTGTTACTGAATAAAATAGAGAGCACCTATGCTGGTATTTTGAACCTGGGAAGTTGCCTTTGCTTGGCATTACATTACAGTTATCTACATATTACTTTGTCTGAGTCATCTTGTCTCCTCAAAGCTGTTACTAGGATTGGGTGTGCAGGTACTTCTACCACTTCTTCCTCTCCTTTCTTGTTCTTTTCTTTTTCTTTCTCCATCTTCTTTGAATTTCCTGGTCCTGCCTGTGGCCATGAGAAGGTTCCATCAATCTTCCTCCTGACTCAGAGACCACTGGTGGCATATGATAAAGGAAAAAGAAACCCTTTAGAGGAAAAATTCATGTGTTGGTAATTTGAAGGTTAGGTATCTGAATATGCTTCCTTCCAATTTCCAGATCATGAAAGTGAAGCTGATGCATATTCACAGTAACAAAGATCATAAGTAGAAGAGAAAACACTGAGACCATGTTTTTAGGAAACAACTCCATATTTTTTCTCCTTTGTCTCTATTAATTCAGGCTATGGAGTTTGGATTTTATTCTGGGAAGTTACATAAGCAAAAGGGTGGTGCAGACATTTGTCAATAAAACATTTATTAAGCACTACTTGGGTGTAGAGCATTGCACTAGGTTCTAGACCAGATACAAAGGACACCTCCCTAATTAAACTTAGAGTCCAGTAGAGGAACATGGGACATACATAATAATTAGAATGCCAAATGAGATCATGATATCTAGAGCTAGAAGGGAGGTTAGACATCATCTAGACCAAAATCCCTCTACTACACAGATAAAGAAACTAAGACTCTAAAAGGTTACATGATTTACCCAAAGTCACAAAGGTAATAAGGAGCAGAGGAAAAATTCAGTTCAATTCTTCTAATTCCAAATTATTATTTTATTTTACAATTGCAGCATCTTAAATGATGATAATTTCAAGAGGTGGTAGATGAGGAAAAGAGGGTCTCCTATAGGACATTCTTGCCAGAACTATGGTAAAAAGGATTACATAAGTAAAAACAGAATCTAGGGATTTGAGTCTTAACTGCTCAGTGTGTTTAGCTATAAAGGCCATCAGTAATGTGGTCCTCAGAGCAACTAGGTGGTACAGTGGATAGAATTTTGGACCTTGAGTCAGGAAGATTCATCTTATTGAGTTCAAATATGGCCTCAGACACTCACTAGTTGTGTGGACCAGGGCAAGTCACTTAACACTGTTTGTCTTAGTTTCCTCATCTGTGAAATGAATTGGAGAAGGGAATGGCAAATCACTCCAGTATCTTTGCAAAGAAAACTTCAAATAGGGTCACAAAGTGTCAGACATAACTGAAAAATAATAGCAACATTGTCTTCCCACACTTATACATAGGCACTCAATGTACAATATGGGTAATAAGTATGGGACAGTATTTTGCCCAACACATTCAAAGGATTGGAGCTCATGAACAGAAAAATAAAATAACACATTAAATTCATCCAGTAGAACCTCAAAGATAAAGATTCATTTAGGAAATACTGAATCAATATGGCATACTTATTTTATACCTGTACCATATTATAGTAACAAAACATGGGTCACTTTTTTCCTTTCTCCATCATCACATGGCATTAGTGGTGAGGATCTTCCTCTTCCAAAAAAAAATGTATTGTTAATAAAATCTTTTACCTTTAGCAGATCGGGTGCCCAAAAACAAATTTGAAAACTCTTCATCTCTTGGGACCTTTTAAACTTTCACAGAAAAACCATTCTCAGACATGGTTGTCTCAGTTCTGTGCTCAGAGAAGAAAAGGAAAAAATAGTACAAGGAATTAAGATCCATGGGCTTCCCTCTCAGAGCACTCATGCAGAAACTTAGGCAGTTCACCATGTGCTGATCCTTCCAGTCGCCATTTTTTACTCTTGGAAGGAAGCAGAAGTTCCCTTACCCCCTTAGCTATACTCTGACCTGAAAGTTCAAAGCAGAGAAAAGCTGGAAAATGGAAAACAGAGCCAGGTGTTTCACAACTCAGTTTTATAGACCATAAGGAAAGGGTGGCTTTTCCAACAAAAATGTGTCCCCCATGACTCCCATTTGCCAACTTTGAAACAGCTCTGGTCAATAAGGATGAATCAGGGGAGTTCCCAGTGTATGTGAAGATCATATAATAATGTATCATAAAAGAATTCATGGAAACATGCGAGGACTTATATGAAGGGATACAAAATGAAGAAAGGCAGAGCCAAAAGAACAAAGTATACAATAACTAACTTAATATAAAATGGTGGGAGGAGAGAATGAAACAACAGAACAAAATATAATGGACAGCACTGGTACCAAATTATTCAAGACAATGGTGTGCACCCTTCATTTATATGAATAAACAATAAAAGATAGGAAACAATGTGTACTCTATTGCAGCCACTCTTTTAATTTTTAAATTAACTTCTGAGGGGTGAGAGGAATGTACTTTATGGAACATTTGTTTGTATTCATTGGGACTATTTGCAAACAAAAGGTATCAGTAAGAAAGATAGCACTTGAGCTGGGGATTAAAGGATGGGAAGGATTTCAAAAGGCAGAATTAGTCTAGGAGTCAGATCATTCCAGGACAAGAATGTAATATGGATAAAATGAATAGAAACCACAATTAACTTGGGGTATGGCAAGTAGTCCAATTTGGCAGGAACAGAGTGCATGAAGGGAAGATTGAATTAAAACTCTTAGGACTTAATTCATTAATCAGTTTTTGAGTGTCCATAGTTTTTGAAGTCTTGTTATATTCAGATTGTGTCTATCCAGGTAAAGATGAACGTAATAACCTTTATTTTTTTAAATCATTATTTATTTATTTTTATCATTATTTTCTTTTTAAATTTTGAGTTCCAAATCCTCTCTCTCCTCACCTACTGACCTTACTTTATTTAAAATATGCAAAAAAGCCCACTATTTTTTCTTCCATATCCAAATCCTATGATATTATATTGTATGGTAAATGAAGCAGGATTTCTTTGAAGAAATAGATAAGTTGCCTTTCCCCTGTTTTCTCCTGAACAATGTCTGAGCTCCTTTGACAAGGAATGAGACCTCCTTATCCTAGATCATCAGTGTTCCCATAGAGAGGAAGATCGCTTAGTGCCCCCGAAAGGGAAAGGAATCTTAATATGTATTTTTTTGTTGGGTTAAATAAAATATGTTATATTTCTGATGTCTTCCTAGCCTGAGTGCTTGCAGGGAAAGGAAGTTCCCTTGGAGAAACAAGAACTTAATCTTGATGTTCCCACAGTAATCAATAGATGGAGGTAAAACACGTCTTATATTACTAGTGATAGAGCCTCCTCCTCCTCCTACCCCCACCTCCACTCCACTGAACTCAGTCTAATTTGTCATAAGTCAGAGGCCAAATGAAACAAAATATACAGAGATATTTGTATATGTGTTATGACCTTCTACTAGTATATAAATTTCACATTGACATAAACTGTGACACAGAGGCAGCTAGAGGGCACCACAGAAAGCTGAGCATGGAGTCAGGAAAACCTGAGTTCAAATCTAGCCTCAAACATTTAGTACTTGTGTGACCCTAGCATGAGTGAAGCCACCTCAAAAGGGTTAATAGTTTTTATGTTATTGAAACACAGTTTACTCCCTTCAGAATAACATCTGTAGTTAGCTGACCTTGTAAAACCACTATTTGCAACACAACCTAAACTGTGTACTCTTGCAAACTCTTGCAAAAATTCCTGCCTTTTCTTGTCTCTGGGCAAACTTATGTAACTGCCTTTACTCTTTGTTGCTGGGAAAGATTCACATGAATAGATTGTGCCTCCTGAAGACCAGCCAATGGGATAAGGGGAAGAGGGTTAGGGAGTAGGTGGGGCTCACATTAGGGTATAAAAGGACCTTGCTTTTCAGAATCAATTTGTTTCAGAATCCCTAGCCCGTGCAATTATAGTGAGCAGGGGAAGCACCCTTTCTCATGAGAAAGCAATAAATTCTGCTTTCAGGTATCTAAGTCTTTGTATTGATTTTTTGGTAGTGGTCTCTGTCCCACACAGTAGGCAAATCACTTAATTTCAATTTGCCTCAGTTTCCTCAATTGTAAAATGGGGATAATGATCACACCTACCTCCCAGGGTTGTTACAAGGATCAAATGTGGTAATATGTAAAAAGTACTTAGCACAGTGCCTGCCACATAGCAAACACTTAATAAATGCTTATTTCCTTCCTTATTCCAAATTCATATCCTTCCCCAGAGTATAGCATGATGCTTTGTATTTGATAGAGGCTTGATAAATATTTAGTGAAGAAAAAACAAAAACTTTTTTTTATTTCAACTTGATACCATACTGAAGTATAAATATTAAGCTGCTTGCACAAAGGAACCTCTAAAGCAATAAAATTTAGGTTTGAAGGCAAAAAAAAATAGGTATGAATACGTGTTTCCCCAAAAAAGGTAATACATTGCCAAAAAGTGACCTGATCCCTGGTTACAGTCATTCATATCTGAGCCTGACAGTTTGAGAAGTTTTGCCAAGAAAACTTAAAAATAGTACTTGTTGTGAGACTTGAAGGTATACTTAGCACACTGTACTTGAGATTGTGAAGGACGAATCAGTACCAAAAAGAAGAAAAACTCTCAGTGAAAACACTGTTCATCTAGATGGTAAAATGTCTGGGACATAAATACACATCTTAGGGTATGGTATTTTACTGAGATGATAAATGAGTTTGTTGGTGCATTATCTCATTTCCTGTGGCAAAGACTTCTGGTGCTGGCTCTAGGAGCAGACACAGACTTAAAGCCAGTGCTTAACTCCTTGTGGAATCTTGGCAATTACAACATTGGCTCCTCTACAGCTTTCTGTCACCCAAAGCCTGGCCCACTGAAGGTAGAATATGGGAGTAGATTTCAGGATTCCAAAAAGGCTTGGCCGAGGACGTTGCTTAGCACACAATGTTTTTAGATAGATAGATAGATAGATAGATAGATAGATAGATAGATAGATAGAT
>NW_027187327.1:11830543-11860724 GCF_028583685.1 Petaurus breviceps papuanus
ATAGATAGATAGATAGATAGATAGATAGATAGATAGATAGATAGATGGATGGATGGATAGATGGATAGATGGATAAATAGACAGACAGATAGATAATAGCATAGTGGACAGAATGTTGGATTCATAGTCAGGAAGACCTGGGTTTCACATCCTACAACTGACACATACTAACTACATGACCACAAAATTCCGAGTAGAGAATTTTGTATTTGTAAGAGGGTTATTATTCTGTTGTTTGTCTTTCATTTTCCAAGAGTACTGATATCATGGATGATGTCTTGACCTGCACATGAATTGGATTTAAGTGGAGCGGAGTCACACAAAGTCATCAGTCTCACTTTCTTTTCCAGAGTCAGTGAAGTACAGCAGCAGGACAAAAGTCAAGGAGACTGGCAGTGGCCCAGGATGCAGTGGGTGATGTTGGCATCTTTGATGGCTGACCAAGCTCTAAATGCTCCAGAACACCTGCTTCAGCCACCTTCAAGGTCTTTGAAACAAATTGTTCTCATCTGCCTGTTCCTCTGAGGCAAGTCTTCACATGTTTTTCTTTTCTTTTTTGGTAAGACTGGCTTATTAGTTACATGGCAAATGATATAATCCATTATGCTACCATTTAATTTTTATAGTTATTTTCTATGAGAACTAAAGGTTTTATTTACTTCATAAAATAATATGATTAAACTCAGCCAAAAGATTTCACTCCTGACTTTTCCATGTACAGAAGTAGTTAACTTTGATAGACTTGCATCCCCAAGATAAGTAAGCTACTATCTTGAAGAGGATTTGCATCCTAAAAGACAGCTATGATGCTGTCACCTCCTTGTCCAAAAACTTTTAGGAGTTCTGTATTATCACCAAAATAATCTCCTTTGCTTGTCATTCAAGGCCCTAATTGATAGACTACTTCTCGTTATGCATCCTATGTTATGAAAGGCAAGTTGGACTGTTTATTATCTCCACAACATACCCTATGGCTTCCATCCTTTGTGCTTTTGGCTCATTTTACTCTTTAAGCTAGGGATGCCTTGGCTTTCTACTTTCTATCATTTTTAATGCCCAACTCAAATGTCATTTCCTCCATGAAATCTTCCCTGAATTTCCCAGGGTAGAAATCATTTCTCTATCACTTTAACTACCCTAAATATTTGCACTTTCATATCCTGCCTTTCATAATAATTTCTTATTGTACTTTCATATTCTGCCCATCATGATAATTCCTATCATGTCTCACCTCTCCTGCTGTTGTGCAGTCATTTTTCAGTCATGTCCCAATTCTTCATGACCCCATTTTGGGATTTCTTGGCAGACAGTGTAATGGTTTGCCATTTCCTTCTCTAGCTTATTTTACAGATGAGAAACTAATACAAACTGGGTTAAGGGACTTGCCGAGGGTCACACATCCAGTAAGTGTCAGACTTCAACTCAGGAAGATTAGTCTTCCTGGCTCCAGGCCCAACACTCCATCCATAGCACCAGGCAGCTACCCACTTATTGTGTCATAGGAAATGATAAAAGGGAAGTTTCAGAGACAGCTGAGAATATTTTTAGGAACTTATGCTGAATGAAGTGAACAGAACCAGAAAAACAATTCCTACAGTGACAACAATATAAAGACAAACAACTTGGAATGACCTAGGAACTCAGTTCAAGACAGTGACCAACACAGCTCCAGAGAATCAATGACAAAGCATGCTACCCATCTTCTCACACAGAGGTGATAGATCAAGATACAGAATGAGACAAACATTTTGGGGCATGGCCAATATGGACATTTATTTTGCTTGACTATTCCTATTTGTTACAAGAATTTTGTTTTTCTGTTTTTGGCAGTGGAGGAAAAGAAAAGCAGGAAAGAAAAATAAATGTAAAAAAGAAAAGGGGGTAATGAAGAATAGAAGCTTATTGGAAACCAGAATATATATAGATATCGATATATATATAGAGAGAGATATAAATATATATATAAACATGGACACATCTGATTTTTCTGTTATTTCCTTCATTAAAAAACACATAAACAGAATGGTTTAAGACAACTGTAGTTGCTATGATAGTGTCAATCACACACTCTTTTCTTACCTTTTACATTAATATATTTTGCCTGTTAGTGTCATTTAATTAAAACAGCTACTGAAAATACCTTCTACTACTGAGTTTAAAAGTTAATTAATGATTATCTTTTCACGATATTATTTTTAGCAAATGATTTAATACGGACACATATATCTTTGTGCATATGTACAATAAAAAGTTATATATGTTAAGTGAAAATTATTTCCAGATGCTTTCTTTTTCTTTTCAGTAAAAAGTTTCTCAGTAATTTAGTATATGGAATGAAGGATTTTACTAGAGATTTTTCTGAGTTTTTATTTTTATTTTTTTCTCTAAGACTCCCAATTCTTAGAAGTGATGCCAGGTACAACAGGTTTTCCCTCTTAATTCTAGTATCATTCTCCATTGGTTATTTCCACTTCGTTCCATATATAATTTATATGTACACAGTCCCTTCCCTGTTGTCTTCCCCAGTGGTGTGAGCTCATTGAGGTCGGTGACAGTTATCTTTTCTTGTGTCCCCAGTGCTTAAAACATTACCTGGCACATAGAAAGCACTTAATAAATGCTTGTTGACTGTCTATAATGTCACAACCTTTTGGTTCTCTTATTATGTATAATATTATTATAATGAGATCTTATTGGACCTTTGATTTAAATGTATTGGGAACTCCCAGTAAAGGAAACTCTTTCTACCAACACACATCAGCATCTTCTCTGAAACTTGTATTGTAACTCAATGAGAAGTTAAGAAACTTGCTTAGGATCACACAGCCAATATATTTCAGAGGCAGAATTTGAACCAAGATTTTCCTGGCTCTGAAGCATTCTATCTTTCCATTATGCTATACTACCTCTCACCAAATAGTAATTGTTGAGGACCACAGGCCAGTGGGACTCTGACCCTGATGGCTGAACAAGTCCTCTTAGGTGTTTGGCCTGCTGATGGCCCTGGATCAGTTTCCCATCCCCCAAGAAAGATCTCAAACACACAGGTGTGAGGATTATGTCCTCAAGATAAGCATGACATTTACACCCATGGCCTGGAACAGAGAAGTGCACAATGTCCTCAGGGGAAAACTATTAGGGAGGAGGATTATGGCTCTATAAAGCTTGTGCCTATCGGAATAAACATTGGCACTTTACTTTCACCATTCTGAGAGTCGCGTCTTTTTATGCACCCACACAACCTCTGGGGGGGGTAACACTTTCTCAGCCCTGTCTGTGGACGGCAGGGCTCCTACACTTTCTCAGTCCTGCTGCAGGACAGCAGGGTTCCCCATAACTGGCTCCCCACAAGTAATAATAATGATGTTGATGCTAACAGCTAATATTTATATAACACATCAAAGTTTACAAAGTGCCTTAGATATATTATCTCATTTTATCTTTTTAGCAACTCTGTGAATTGAGAGCTGTCATTATCATCATTCTACATTCTCAGGAAACTAAGGCAGGCTAGTTAAGTGACTTGACCAGGGTAATACAGTTACTAAGTATATGGGTCAGGATTTAATCTCTGATCTGACACTCTATCCACTAGACCGCCTAATATAGAATTCTATATTCACTATGACTGGTCAGAACATTGTGCTAATGAGACTAAGATTTCAAGTTCAAGTCAGTCAGTTTTGCTCTAATTCATAATTTCTGACTGACTACCCTCCTGATCCTTACCAACTGTGTTGAAAATATATTCTATCTATGGGGAATGGGTATGAGTATGGAGTGATCATTGATGATCCAGTACTCCTGTAATACAGAAAATCTGATCTAGCAATAATTTCATGTTCACACTTTTGAAAGAATACATTTATTGTTAACTATTCATAAGAAGGCATAATGGTGTACTGGACAGAATATTCAAGTAGAAACCAGGGTTCAAACCTTTCTGTGAATCTTACTTGCTATAAGACCCTGGGCAAATTATAAAACCACTCTGTACCTTGAGCAACTTTAGGAAATTTTTACTATGGTGATTTGCCTTAGTGAAGAGAAGCTTATATCAGAAATTTTTGATGATGGATAAATCCCTTTACAAGGGATCCCTTTATAAGGGTTATTCTAGGGGAATATTAATATGTGTTGGAGGTGGGGGAAGGGGAGATGGTGATTGTGATTTTTTCACATTCTCCTCCATCTATGATGAATCTATGTTGCTCAGTCCTTTCTGAGTCTTTGTGACCCCATTTGGGGTTTTCTTGGCAGAGATACTAGAGTGGTTTGCCATCTCCTTCTCCAGTTCATTTTGCCCAATGAGGAAACTGAGGCAAACAAGATTAAGTGACTTGCTCAGAGTCTCACAGCTAGTAGGTATCTGAGGCCAGGTTTGAACTCAGGAAGAAAAGCATTCCTAACTCCAAGCCCAGAACTCTATCCACTGCACCCCCTAGCAGTCCTACGATAGAATATGCAATAGAGAGGTAAGCCAATAAATATGGAATGCAGGGATGTCTCAATGCAGAGAGATTTTTTGAAGGTGGAAGAGAAAGATGAGAATGAAAGGCCTGGCCACATACTCCATTCCCTTCCCATCACCCCCATGAAAACACTTCCTACCCTAACACTAGCTTTAGGCCATGGTAATACAGGGACAGAGATGCAAATCAAAGGGATGTATCTGAAAACTCCTAGGATAGAAGAGGCCAAAAGGACCTGTACCTCCTCAAGGGAAAGATGAGTTGAAGTGTCCTGAATTTCAGAGCCATCAGAAAAGTGTGCAAAGACACTGAGCCTCTTAGAAGTATTGCCATACAGATAGGAAATATCAGAATCCCATTCCCCATGTTGTTGACTCCTAACTCCAGCTTTCTAGTCGCATCATACCCTGACCAACTTCAATCCTTCAAATCAAGAAAAAAAATCATAAAATTAGGTAAGGGATTAAGTCAGGGATCAGCCAATAAATCATTTTTTCAGCAGCATGAAGATAAACTGATATCAGCACTCCTCTCACCTCCTACACACTCATGAGCTTCTCATTGCTGTTGCATAAAGTCCCTGAACAACCCCTCTGCCAAAGCCCTTCCTTTGGCCCTGGATTCCTCAACACAGGATGCAAATGGAGGCCTTCCTGACTCCAAATCTAGCACCCTTTCCACTAGAGAACTCTAAGGGTCTTTCCAGTCTAAATCTATGATATTAGGATACAACATTTTAAGCATTCACTGATGCAAAAAAAAAAAAGTTTTGAGTTTGAAGATATTCTAAAATTCTGCCCTTACCTGTAGTTAAGTTAGTTATTTTATCTGCACATAAATAGCGGTGCAGGTTGTAGTGATTAGCAAAGTAGTTTTGGCATAGGCTACTTTAGACCTAGTAAATTAAGAACCACAGAAAAATATCTCACATTACATTGTTTAGATACAGGAACATAAGTACATAAGTATCATGGTAAAAGAACCTATTAATTTGTCATGACTAGATAAATCACATAATACCAAGTAAAGCAAAGAATAGAAGTTAAAAAAAATCTATCTACAAAAGTTGTGCTATGTCACTCAATTCAATTACTTTTCTATTTAATAATTTACTGATGATCTGATCTGATACATTCTGGGTCCTCAGACTATCTATGCTCTGCAGCTTCCAAAATTCATATCCTTTATTATTTCCCTAATTTTTTTTTGTTTCTTTCACTTAATTTGGTTTGGTTTGTTGTTTGTTCCTTTTTGTTTTGTTTTTGCATTATGGATCCCTTTGGGAGTCTGGTAAGGCCTAGAAACCCCTTTCCATAATAATATCTTTAAATGCAGAAAATAAAATCTATAGAATTCTAAAGGAAACCAATTATATTGAAATATAGCTATCAAAATAGTTTATTTTTTGATGTTCTTGAACCCCTGATTAAGAACCTCTGCTGTAGTGGATCTCTCTTTTTTCTCATGGGGCTCTCTGCCTGTTTGGTGAAGGAATGCAGTGCCATGGCTTCCCCAACTGTTTCTGATTATGTACCACCCCTTCCCTCCCAAATCCTGACCCAAAGAAACAGCCTGACTCAGCAACCTGACTGTTTAAAGGAGCCAAAGCATTTTCAGGCCACCTTTCATTATAAGTTAGATCCACTGAAATAATTTTACAGAATATGGCACTGAATTTTTGAAAGATTGAAAACCCTTCATTTAAAATTATTGAAGTAGTTTAATCCTTGGGACATTTTATTTTGAGTCAGAAGACATGGGTTTGAATCCTTGGTTCTGAGGATTAAAATGTTGATTTGAATACTTTCTTCACTTCCTCCCACCCCCAACCCAAGATTAACCTTCAGCTTCATACTTCTGTTTCATAATCTCTACCCTATGAATTTTTCTATTCACATAAATTCTTTAGATGGACATTGACAGAACATTCTGATTTCTCTTGCAGATCAGGCTTTTGCAACACATCCCTCTCCTTTCTTGATAGTTCTAATCCTAGCTTATTTCAGACTCTACCCAAATATAATAACATTTATTGTTCTAGTGCTTATGTTGAGACCATAAAATATAATATTTTCCATAGATAAAGATGCAATATGCATGCATCTGTTTTCTTTACTTGTCTGTTTTATTTGTCTTTGTTGAAGTGGGAACTTCTGACTCATATTCCCTTTATCACAACTATCTGTTTTATTTATTCTAACTGTCCTTGAGAGTGCTGAGTGGTTCCCCTCATCTCTGTGCTTTTTGTCTTCACTGAGTTTTAAATGGTATGTCTAATGTTTTGACAGAAGCTGTATTTGTACAAGACTGTTCATCCCTTCTCCACACTGACCCAATCAACTTGGTTGACAATTCTCTTAATTGAAGAATGGAGACTTGAATTTCACTAACCTTTTTCCTAATTAATTGGAAGTTGACACTGAGAAGCAGCATGTCATAACAGATAGTGAGCTGACTTGGGAGCTAGGAAGACTTGAGTTCAAATCTTACTTCTTACAAATAATGGCTGTGTGACCCTGGGTAAGTCACTGATTCTGGGTAAGTCTCAGAGCAGCTCTCTAAGACTAGGAACTTACTTTTTTTTGAGCAATCAAAGTTAAATGACTTGCCCAGAGTTACAGAGCTTTCATTGATAGAGGGAATTTCTTTATGTAAGTGTTCACTTTGCCAAAGAAGTCACTGATCCAGTCCCTATCCTAAAATAATTTATTGATTACAAAGTATACAATTACTTTTATAATTCCAATTAGGATAGAAGTCAGACCTGTGATTTCATTGGCATAGAAAACTCCCTCCAATTATAGATCTAAAAAGGATCCTTTTTAAAGAAATAAATTGTAATAATAAATATAAACAGCAATAGGATATGAAAGATAATAACACATAAGGATAAAAAGTGAGTCTGGGTTTTAATTAGTACAGGAAATTGCATGTACTAATGAAGGTGATCCCTTCACTGAAATGTATATTCTTAGAAAATTACCAAGAGCACCAAGGGATTGGTGCATGACTTGCTAAGAATCACACAATTAGTGTGGGTCAGAGACAGGACTAGACCTCAAGTCTTCTTTTCCCCAAGGTTAACTCTCTAGTCCCTAAATCATGATACATGTCATATGAGCCAAAATTTCTTTTAGATCATAAACATGACTTGTAGTCATCCATGTTGCATAGAAAGATGAATAGATATTTAAACTCATTTCAGTAAGTATTTGTTAAATACATGCTTTTGGCAGACCTTGATTAGACATTTTTAGGGCTATATGGAAATATTAATCATGGCCCAGAGCCTCAAGAAATTCCCTATCTCAAGACATATACACATGAAAATTATATGCATAAGACAATACAAGTATACAAGAAATAGTTAATTTTTTTGTCTGCCCTACTTCCTCTTGACTTTCCCAGAATCCCCCCCCAAAAAAATCCAAAACTATTTCATCTAAAACAACCTATAGAAACCAACACCAAAAGGAAGAGAAACTGAACTTAAGAATTATTTTCTTTCAAAGAATTACCCTCTAGTAACATAAGAAAAAATCAATCCAAATTTAAAGCAAAATGAATCATAGTGAGATTTCTCCTTCTTTCACTGTGAAATAACCACATACATGTTTAAGTAAAAGAAAACAGATGGTATATTACACAAAGCTGAGATAGCATTTAAATGAAATTTCTCAAAATTATAAGAAAACCATACATAAGATGTATATGGAGATTTAATTAAAAACAGATTTTTTATTTTGCTCATTTTTAGAGAGCCATTATATTACATTAATGAGTTTTTCTTTCTTTACCTTAAAACCCTCCAAAAGAAAACACATGCAGTCTAATAATAGCAGTTATTAATCACCACCATTAGTGTAAACAAATGCAGACATTAATGTAAATGAAAAATCCCCTTTGGATCAGGGTGTGAACAAGGAATTTATAAAAGATTACTGTATTTCCCAAGACAGAGAGTCATGAACAATTAAATGCTCAGAATTTGGGAAGAAAAAGCAGTAGGAAAAGAAGTTAGTGTATCCAGGGAGGCATTACGTGATTGAGGGGAACCAGCAAGAGAACAAAGTACAAAGTGATGGTCTAAGAAATCTGGGACAGAAATGGAAAATGTTGGAGAAGCTGTAGGAAAAGAAGCACATTAATACACTTTTGGTGGAGCTGCAAATTGACCTATCCATTCTGGAAAGCAATTTGGTACTACACCCCAAAAGTTACTAAACTATGCATATTCATTGACCCAGCTATAATAACTACTAATCCTATACACCCAAAGAGATCCAAGAAAGAGGAAAAGGACCTATGTGTCCCAAAATATTGATAGCAATTCTTTTCATACTAGCCAAAATTTGGAAATGATGGTGTGTGTGTGGGGGGGGGAGGGATATCCTCCTATTAGGAAATAGCTGAACAAAATAGGGAATATAAATATAATGGAAAAGTAATGTGCCATAAGAAATTGGGCATTTTCAGAGAAAACTGATAAGACCTCAATGAATTGATGCTAAATGAGTTGAGGAAAATAAGGAGAATACTTTATGAAATGAAAATACTATAGAGAAAAAAAATGACTTCTAGACACAGAACTCTGATCAATGAGAAAACAGTGCAGAAGACTGAAAAATGAAACATATCTTTCACTACCTGCCAGAGAGGTGATGTACTTAAAATGCAGACATACATTTTGGGGGTGTGGTGATTGTAAGAATTTGTTTTGCTGGATTCTGCAGGTTTCTAATAAAGGTTTTATTTGGATGGGGATTATTTAATTTATTTGAAAAATAAAAATATTTTTTAAAAGAATTGATAAATTACTAAACTTTTTTTAGTAGTAAACAATGAGTAACAATCATATATTTCAGGAAACATATCAAAGAGCGGTGATTTTATGCATGTCAGTATTTTTCCCCCACCAGTTTGAAACACAACATCCCCCTCCAAGCTTTAGGAGAGATTTTATAAAGTTGTGGCCAAAGAAAATTCATCACCTGGTGGCCAGTCTTCTGGCTTCTCCAGACTTGGCAAGACTAGTCCTCAGATGAAAGACAAGAAGTCCATCACTCCACCAGTCCTGCCTTTCCAACTTGGCAGGACCTTCTTTCCAGAGCTTGGGCTCTCCTAGAACAAACTTAAGAACTCAGAGCACCCCCTCCAACACAATAAGACATCAGAGGTAAAATGTATACAAAGACTAATGCTAATCTTTACTATAAATACAAGGTGTCCCAAAAGTCTTAGTACAAGTTTACATTTCAATACCTTAAAACTGAAGGCAGCTAGGTAGAGCGGTGAATAAAATATTAGACCTGGAGTCAGAAAGATCTGAGTTCAAATGTGACCTCAGATACTTAGCTGTGTGACCCTGAGCAAGTCACGTAACTTGTCAGTATCATATTCCTCATTTGCAAAACTGGAGTAAGGTTATTGTAAGGATAAAGTAGTATTTGTGAAGCTCTTTGCAAACCTTAAAGTGCTATAAGAATGCTAGTTATAATTTTTATTATTAATGCAATTACCAGTACTAATAACAACTTAACATTTATATGGAATATTGAAACTTACAAAGTGCTTTCATCACAGTCCCCCCATGAGGTAGTTAGAATAAATACTACTATCCTCATTTGATGGGTGAGTAAATTAAGGCTCAGAAGGAGTAAGTGAATGCACGCAAAATCTTCCACACAGTGAGTATTAAAACAAGGTTCCCAACCCAGGTTTTCTCTCAGTCAGTACAAGTCACATTCCTTACCGAATGGTTTCAGTAAGTTGTGACCATGCTCTATAATTGACCAAATAAATATTTCATGTTACAAAATTTGAAGAAAATTCATTTAGAAATCAAAAATTTGGGGAAGGGAAAAGGAAGGAAGAGAGGGTAATAGACAATTGATGGCTAAGCAAGAGCTATGTTGACTTTAGGCTAAGTTTTAGCAAGACAAGTCTAGAACTGGAAGCTAATTGAGCGACCTCCTTCTATTAAAGAATAAACTGAGTCACAAAGAACTTGTAGTCAGACCTGCCTAGGACCACATAGCCAGCCAGTGGAAAAGACAGGGTTACTGACTGTCCACCAAAGTATTTATTTATTTAATTCCTTTATAGGAGATTATCAATATCAATGGAATTCCTTTCACTACTTTCCATAAAGCTTCAAATCCTACTCATATTATCAAAACTGAAAAGATGTTCCCAATCAGTTCATGTGGACATCAAAATTTTATATTCCTACCTGCAGTAACAACAACAATAATAGTAATACTATCTAGCATTTATAGAACACCTACCATGTGCCAAACACTGTGCTAAGTATTTTACAAATATTATCTCATTTGAAATAACAAGCATGGAAAGTAGGTGCAATTATTATCCCCATTGAACAGTAGGGAAACTGAAGCAAACAGAAACTAAGTGACTTGCCCAGGGTCACACATCTAATAAGCTCCTGAGATCAGATTGCAACCTGGGCTCAAGGGTCTATTCACTATACATATTTAACTTCTTGTAGATATTGGATTAAGAAATTCACATGATTTCCAATATATCTTCATTTCAACTGGAACAAAAACTAGTCAAAATGTGTTTTCCACAGTTACCAACTTGGGGAATGATATCTTTTATCAGTTTTCATTCTCAGATCCTTCTGCCTAAGAATTGGAAGGAAAAATCAATGTGCTACCATATGCTACAGCCTTTGTGGCTAGAAAGATATGTATAAATCAGTGGTAAAGACAGCATGGATAGGATGTCTGATGAGTGATGAATAAGGAAAAACAAACATAATAAAAGTCACTATACAAAGTAATCTCTATACCATCTCTATATTTATTACCAACTGCTTCAGGCTTTAACTCATTTAAGAGTCAAACAAAGCAAAATCATCCATTTATCAGAATTTTGGACTCTGGCTTGAAGCAGCATAAGCTAAATTTTTTTTAATTCAGGAAGGGTTGTGATTAGTAAGAAAATTCAAGTTAATTCAATTTAAAATGGTATCCCCTAATCTTTACTCTAGCTATAATATATGGTTTGAGATACTGTGTGTGCTTTCTGTAAAAGATGAAGTGTGGTAGTATTCCAAAGTGAACCTGTTGGTGGCCTCATTCCTATTTGATGTTCTTTCAAAGTTTCCAGTGGTATTTATTTTTCAGAAATCCTCAAGGACCTGCTCCTACTTCCCTCATTTCTCTGACATTCCCCACACACACGCACACCCCTTGTCTGCCACTCTCAGGAGAGTTCCACTCAGTACTGTCTATTCTTCACTGGTTCAATTTCTGGTGAGTTTATTTTGGAAATAGATTGGCAGATGGCAATCATTACCACAGGACCTCCAGAGAATGGCACACAATAATAAGTGATGGACTCATCCAAATATTAATAAAGACCACACTCAACAAAATACAAAATATGGAAACTGAAAGAAAATGTATCTCCTATCCAAGCTTTGGAGAGGCTTTCGGAATAGACCGGGTTGGATCAGGTTGACGTTAATGACAAAGAAAATTGTCTTGAAAATTACTAACCTCTAAAAGCAACCTGCAAAAGCAATTCCTAATACCAGATACTCGTCAAAAGGATAGAAAGTTGCCTTCATTCTTACAAGGGAAAATTAATTATATGTTTTAGGTGGTAGATGTGACTCATATGTCCTAGGTTAATCATACACAACCCCCAGGGCATCTGTTTTTCTTTACTGGATTTTGCCACTGGCTGTGATTTGATTGATACATTTCTTAAGGAGGACCCCAGGAAGTTAAATATAGCAGTGACATTTATCTTTAAATAAACTTCTTTTTTTGTTGTTGCCTAAATCCCTAAGAAGGGATTTTTGTTGCCTAAATCCCTTCCACGACTTGAAGGATTGCACACAGTTTATCTGCAGCTTCTGTAGCTGCATGGTTCACTTCTGAAAATACAAAATTAAAGCAGCTGCAAACCTTCTGAAAAGCATTTCAGTAGGAAGTGCTAACATCCTCTTGAGAAGTAAAAGTTTTCATTAGATTTTTTAAACTTATTTTTTCACATGCAAAAGTTGCCTACTCTTCCATCTGTGGTGTCTTAGTACTGTACTCTACAGTTATCTGATGCTAAGGCATCTAGATCTGGGGTTCTTATCTATGAACTTTAAAAAAAACTATTTTGATAACCGTATTTCAATATAATGGACTTACTTGATAATCTTATGTATTTTATTTTATGCATTTCAAAACCTTATTCTGAGGAAGGTTCCATGGGCTTCTTCAGATTGCCAATGATATCCATGACATAAAAAGGCTAAGAACTCCCCATCTGTATGAAAAGAGAAAAGATGAGTTGGTCATCTTTTGACTGACCAAAGGGACAAGAGGCTAAGGGACAACAAATGGCTGACTAGAGAACTCCAACAGTAGACTTGCAAAGTCATAAGAAATCAATGGAAGCCTATAGCACCCTCACCAATGGTGACTTTATGGGAGAATAGAGACAAGAGTTACACAGACTTGGACAGGCCTGGGTAGATTGTGGTCTGCATTGTCTTAAGGAATATTCAGATCTAAGAGATCAGAAATGCCTTTGAACCATTGAGTATTAAATGCAAAGTTATGAACAAGCACTCAAAAAATCGACCTCACAAGTACAGGATAACAATAATAATTGCTCATATTTACATAGAACTTTAAGGTTTGTACAATGTTTTACATAATATTATCTAATTTCATCCACACAAAAACTCTGTCAGGTGCTATTATTATTCTCATTTTTCTAGAGGAGGAAAATGAAGGTCTAAGCAAAGATTCTTTACCTGCTACCCATGAACTTTTTTTTTCCTATTTTGCTATATACATTTCAATATAATTAGGTTCTTTTGTAATTCTGTGTAGTTTTGTAATGGGGCTTTGTTCTGCACATCTCCAGACCACCTAACATGGAGAAACTCAGGTGGGAAATGTGCAGATCTAGCTTCTGGGAGAAGAGTATGATTTCTCTACCACTTGAGCATGAAGAGCTTCTTTACATTTGCTCCATAGCTGGAATAGGCTGTATCTACCTATAAAATGTCCAAACTGGGACAATCTTGCTCTCCTCCCGACTATATCCAGAGAGAGTGAAGGTAATATTTATCTGAGGATGGGTCCCATGAGATGAGTTAGGTAAGAAGAAAAACTACTTTTCTCTCTTTCCATTTTAGGTCCTAGAGCTCCAAAAAATAGGATTGGGATTTTGTTCTGGCCTGTTTTGCTCATTCTCCTCAGTTCCAGGTATAGGCAGCAGAATCCTCACCAGATTCAGACTTGAATCATGGGAGAAGAGAAAGAAATAAACATTTATATAGTGCATACTTTATATTAAGTCCTTTTTACAGATATTATCTCATTTGATCGTCAGAACAATCTTGCAAGGTGGTTGCTATTGTTATCACCATTTTATAGTTGAAGAAACTGAGGCAGACAGAGGTCAAGTGACTTGACCAGGGTCTCTCAGCTAGTAAGTATCTGAGTCAGGATTTGAACTCATATCTTCCTGATTCTAGGCTCAAGTACTCTATCACTGCTCTACCTATCTGCTTCTCCCATGGTGACCTTGGAGAGGCAGAATTCTAGGCCAAATATTACCTCCAGGCCAATAAGAAAGCCTTGAAAAATTAAAGTGCAGGAGATTTAAGTGGAAAGGAGGATTTGGGCTTGGAACATGCTGGGACTATGCTACCTTAGTGTAGCACCAATGCAATATTTACAGTGCCCACAATCACAATAAAGACCATGACTATACATATTGCATGACATTCAATCACAAAATATACCAAACACTCTAGATAGAGGATAGAACGGAAGCATTTATTTAGACACCAGAAAACCAAATCCTAAAACCAGTAAGCCCATTCCATCATAGTACCAAAGATATTCAGAAGCCATAATAATGCTGAGAGCCATGACATCCTTCAATCTTCCCACAAATCAATACAAGATCAATATTTACTCACAAACCTCTATATCTCCTTGCCTGAGCTCCTCTATCCCTGATCATCTGGCTAGCTCTAACCAGCTTCTTGTGGGCTCTGCTTCCTTTCAGCAAATTCCTCCCACCACAGGCTCCATGTGATTACATTCAGCCTATTAAGGGGCAGAGTTTACTTTCAAAGCAGGGGAGGTCTTCAAACTTCCCCCAGGTCTATTAAGGGGCAGGGAAGATCTTCAAATTCCCATTCCCATTACACTCTTACTTTACCAGACTGACAAAGGGAGCTATGATTTAAAAAAAAAACAGATTAATAATCTCTGCTCTAATTGTTGAAGAGATTTGACCAAGGTTACATAGGGAAACATGAGTAGATCATAATTTAGCTTAAAAAAAATCTTGGTGTTGTGATATAAACTGCAAACTCAGTATGAATAAACTTCATGATTTGGCAACAATGATAAAAAGGATGCAATTTTAGGGTGCTGTTAAATGTAGTACTCAAGAAGAAGGAAGTGAGAGTCCTATTCTCTCCTCTGTTCTGATCAGTCCATATCTGGACATGTATGCTCAACTCAAAGTGTCACATTTAGGGAGGCATTAGTAAGGGGAGAGAGTTCAGTTAAGGACTATCAACATGGAGAAAACCAGGAAGTTCATATCATAAGAAGATGAATTATTTTACCTAGAATGTGAGAAGATGGTTATTTTTGTTTTTGTTGTTGTGTATCAGTCATTTCAGCCAAATCTGACTCTTCATGACCTGTTCAAGGTTTTCTTGCAAAGATACTGGAGTAGTTTATCATTTCCTTTTCCAGCTCATTTTACAGATGAGGAAATTGAAGCAAACAGGGTTAAGTGACTTGCCCACTTAGGGAAGATATAATAATAACTGTGCTCTAGTTTTTGAAGGCCTAAAAGAGGAATTAGACTCATTCTACTTGACCCCAGGGGAAAGAAGGAGGAATGAATCATGGATACAAATTGCAAACTTTGTTTGATGTAAGGAAAAACTTCCTAACAATTAGAGCTAACCAAAAATGACATTAACTGGCTCTGAAGATGTTAAGTTCTTCCTTAATGGAGGTCTTTGAGCAGAGACTGGGTGACCACTTGCCATACAGGGCATTCTTGCTCTGGTATAGATGGAAGTTCAATCAGTTTGCTTTCCGCTTTGATTTTTTATGATTGTCAGATTTAGAGCTGGAAGGAATTTTAGTTAAGAGCACTAGACTTATAGTAGGAAGGCCTAAGATCAAATCCTTCTTCTGACATTTAGCAGCTCTGTAACACTCAGCAAGTGACTAAACTTCTCTAGACCTCGGTTTTTTAGCCTGTAAAACAAACATTATAATAGCAGTTACTTCATAAAGCTGTTGTAAGGAAAAAAAGAGATAATAAGTGTATAATACTTTATAAATCTAAAGATGCTTCACAAATGTGAGCAATTATTAACATCTTTACATACACTTTTATTAAAATCAGACAAACTTATAAAGGCTTCTCTGATCTCTTCTTTCTTCATAAAGAATAAATAGCTTCCCCAAAATAAACTATGAAAAATAGGAGGCATTTCTGCTCATCATGGGAGAACCAAAGTGCTTGTCAGCTGTCACTTGCCCAATTTTGCATAACCAAAGACATTTCTTGGCTCCTAAAGCTAAAGCATTTTATTGATTTTGAGTTTCATAGGGAAGTGTCATAAGGAACCATCCTTTGTGATGGGAGAGAACAGATGGAGGCACTTAGTGGTATGCAATAAACTAGCTAAGGCTGATTAACTAAGTCCAACAGGCAGTGACTGATTAATCATCCAGGATCATAAAAGCAGGAAATATTTTCTGGCAAGGAGTAAGAAATAAAGGACATGCATTCATATCTGAACAGAAGTAACTGGGGTACATGTGGCCTGTGAAGCCTGAGGGAGGATAGATATTTCAAAGACCACTGATTTCATCAGCATGAGTCCTTCTGACACAGACCACATCCCTTTATGTCTTAGTGTAGTGTCTTCATCAGTTTCTGTGTCCAAATTTTCATCACCCAGTAGCCAACCCTTTGACCTTAGCCAGTCTAGCCTTTGGACAGCAGATACTAAAGTTTGGTTTTGAGCCAAAGTTTAAAACCTTTCAAGTTTGATAGGATTTGGCAGAGTTTATGCTTCACTAGCTTGGTCTTTGAGAACCAGAGTCCCTTTCATGTCATGTAGAATAGCTATCATGAGTGGTTGACCTTCACAATGTACAATGTGTAGGCTGTGGCTAATCATACTATATGAGCTCTACTACAAGTCAGGAACAAATAGTCTATATAAATATCTAGAGTAGAGATTGTTCTAAATTTGTGCATCCCTATTTCTTTTGAGCTACTGTAATTCTGTTTTGCTCATACAGCACAGTGCCTTCTTTAATGGGGACACACTGTGCTGGCCAGTCCTGTGGTCAATATCTCCCATGTTTCACAATTAATTCCAAAGTTCTTTAGAAAGACCTTAAGAGGGTCCTTGTATCACTTCTTCTGATCAACATATGAGCACCTGCCTTGTGTGAGTTCTCTGCAAAGTAGTCTTTTAGGCAAGCACACTTTTTTTAAAGCAATTGGGGTTAAGTAACTTGCTCAAGGTTACACGGCCAGTTATTTCTTGGTGTGGTGCTGAGTATCTGAGTCTGGATTCGATTCCAGGTTATCCTGACTCTGGGGCCGATGCTCTTACTCACTGTGCTACCTGGCCTCCGGAGGCAAGCACACTTTTGACAATGTTGCCAGCTCATTGAAGTTGCATTTTCTGTAGGAAAGTTTGTATGCTTGGCAGTTCAGCTCAAGAAAAGACCTCAGTGTCTGGTAACTTATCTTGCCAGGTGATCTCCAGAATTAAAACAATTCAAATGGAAGTGGTTCAACTTTCTGACATGGCACTGGTAAACTGTCCAGGTTTCACAGGCATACAACAATAAGCACAAACAGCTGTGTAGATCTTCAGTTTGGTAGGCAGTCTAATAACTCTTCTCTTCCACACATTTTTTCAAAGCTTCCCATGTGTTTGGCTAGCTTTGGCAATGCATGTATCAGCCTCATCATCCATTTGTATATCCCTAGAAAGAATATTACCAAGATAAGTGAACTAATCATCAACATTCAAATTTTCTTTATTTGCTATAACTGATTGTTCCACATATAGATGGTGCAGTGCTGGCTGGGGAGGGCCTCTGTTTTTTGCAGTTACTTGTTAGGCCAAAATTAGCACAAACAGCCGGCTCAATCCTTACTTTGTTACATCTCTGCCTCAGACGCTGCACTGAGTATACAATCATCTCCCTCCAATTTAGTCTTTACTTGTACCCTTTCAAGTTAAATAATTAACCATCAGTGTGGTAGCTGACCTTGATGTCATTTTCATCCTCATTGTAGACATAGTAAAAAGCATGAGAGCAAGCACACAGCCCTGCTTCACTCCATTGGTGACTGGGAAAATGCAAGGCATTGGCCATTTTCCAGAACCCATGAAGGTATGTTATCAAGAAAAAGGCATACAATACTGATGAATTTCTGCAGGCAACCAAATTTTGGCATGATCTTCTACGGGCCCTCATGACCTACAGTATCAAAAGCCTTGGTTATATCCTTGAACGCTGTATACAGATCTCTGTTCTGCTCCTAGCATTCCTCCTGGAGTTTTCAGGCAGCAAACATGATGTTCCTTGACCTTTTCTGAAGCTACACTGGCCCTTGGGTGGATGATCTCTCTTTCAAGAAAAGGATCAGCTGATTAAGGAGGACTCTGACAAGAATCTTTCTGGCAATGATTAAGAGAGAGACTTCCTTGTGATTGTCACAGGACAACCTATTTCCTTTTTCTTCATGTAGCTAGATAACGGAGGCATCCTTGAGCACCCTTGATTATCCTGGGAGGATAATCTCCCCTTGCCATAAAACCCAGAAGATTTCTGTCAGCTTTTGTATGAGCAGTGGACCCTCTGCCTTATAGATCTCTGCTGGAATAGAATCAGCACCAGGTACTTTGCCACATAAGAGGAGCCTAATGACATTCAAAACCTCTTCTTCATTTGGACATTTGTCCAGAGAGGGACTGACTTCAACCTGAGATAAAGGGTCAATGGTTTCAGCATTCACTATGGAAATGTTCAGCCCACCTCTCCAGGATCACTTCCTTATCACTGATCAGTGTGGTTCCATCAGTGCTGAGTAGTTGAGATGCACCAGAGGTCTTTGGTCCATAAGTAGCCTTTGGGGCATCATAAAACACTTTGGGTTGTTACTATCGGCATAAAACTAAATTTTATCTGCCTTGAGTAAACTCTCTATAGTGCCAAGGTAATATTTATAGCACCCACAATCACAATAAAGACTGTGACCCTCCACTTACAGAGAGAAGAATCCTGCATCCCTCTAAGCTTTGCTTGTTCTTAATTTTTGATGGGGCTAACTACTGTCTTTTTTAGAGACAGATAAACTATCCTGCTGGTAAACCTTGTAGAGTTCTCATTTTTCATTTAATAGATTCTGAATTTCCCCATTATTTTCATCAAACAAATTTTGATGTTTTGGCTGAGATGAGTAAATGTGGTGCTGTACACCAAATCTCTGAAAGCTGCTCACTCCTTTTCTGCTCCTGTGTGTTGGTTTAGCTTTCACTCCAATAGGTAGCAAAAGTCTCACACTTGGAAAAGCACTCTACCCAGTTGACTTTAAATCTTCTGATAGTCAGCATGCCTTGGGGCTGCTGCTTTTGTTGAATGCAAATGTTTAGCTTGTAAAAAATAAGGTTATGATCACTCTAGCACTCTGGTCATATATCACCTTAGTCACTCTAACATCCTGTCTGTCTCTTCTCCTTATAATGACATAGTCCATTAAATACAAAATGCTGCAGAGGTGCATCCAACGAAGTTTTGTTGCATTTAGGTAAATGGAAGACAGTATTGGTGATGAGGTGATGAGATGACAAGTCTTCAGTAGTAGGTGACCATTGCTGTTGTCGTTTCCTCCAAAGGACTCCATGCCATGACTCAGTCTATGCCTACTCTGGCCAAAAAAATTACAAACTTGGCCCCTTTTGGCACATTGATGATGAGGGTCTCTAGGCCTTCACAATTTTTTTTTACCTCATCAGGGTTCATCATGGGGGAACATATGCACTGATGATGGTGGTGTGGCTTTCCTGTAAGTGGTAATGGCATTGTCATGAGCTTATCATTCACTCCTTTTGGTAGGCATACAAGCTGATTGACTAGATTGGTTTTGATTGCAAAACCTACACCATCTTTATAGTTCTTCCTATCACTGCAGCTGATGCAGAAAAATGTATATCCAGCTTCAAATTCATTAAGTTGGCTTCATTTGCCAGCCTTGTTTCACTCAGGACTACTATCTGGATGTGATACCTGCTGAGTTCTCTCACAGCCAAAGCTGTTCATCTTTCAAGTCTACTGGATTTCTTTTTGTCCATAAGTGTGCACACATTCCATGTAACAATGATGAGTAGAATCATCATTGCAAAAGTTTTTGTATATTTTTGTGTTTCAATCAGAGGGTGGGATCCCTACCTGCCATAGTAAGCAGTCCAGAATTGGGAGATATAGATAATTTCCAGGGTGCCTTTTCTAGCCCCTTCTTCATACCTAGAGGTAAGCAGTGTGTTCCTTTAAAAGGCTACTCACCCACCCTTGGGGATGCCAGATCTCACTGCTGCTTCAGCCCAGTAAGAAGACAACCCTATGGCCTGGGTCACCAAGTTCAGGGTTGTGACTACAGCTACTAGTGCAAGTGTAGGTACAGATGTACATACTACTTCATCACTAGCCAGATGCCACAGGACATCAAGGTAAGCAAAATAGTAACATAGTGAATTAATAAATAGTAAAATAGTTCAAAAGTAAAATAATGAATTATAAAATTATTGTCATTATTGTAAAATTGCAAAATTATTGAATAATAAAATAGCAAAATGGTATGGGTGATGCTTTTTGACTTGTGCATAAATTGGATTTAAGATTTTTTTTAAGTGAGGCAGAGATATGCAAAGTTGCCCCTTTCTCTTATAATCATTAGAGCCCATTGGCAAAACAGAAGAGGACTGGTGATGGCCCAAGATACAGTGAATGACCTTGGCATCTTCAGTATCTGACCAAGCTCTAAGTGCTCCACAGTACCTGCTTCTGCCACTTCCATGGTCCATTGAAACAAAATGCTCACATCCATCTATCCCACCAGGGAAGCCTTCACATTCTACAAGAAGACAGCCCCCCAATTGATCAACAGATTTGAGGCCAGTTCATTACCTTCAACCTGGTTTACCCCATCTGCCAAGATGGGTGGCTGTTGTGCATTATACGGTTTTTTGGAGTGACAAGTAAGAGTTCAGTCGCAAATAGACAACAAAAGTGCATAAGCAGTCATGAAAAGGTCTTGGCAACCCTCACTCCAGAGGTACTAGTCTTCCCTGAACACCCCATACATCCAGAGGAGGAAACACCCTCTATCAACTGACAACTTAGAAAATTGCCTAGAGTAGAGGTGTCAGACACACTACCTGTAGGCAGCATACCATTCACAATACTCCCAAATGCATCCCAAACAATCTAATTTGATGTGTTGAGTAGATAGGTAGAGAGAGAGAGATGGATAGATAGATATAAATGTGTTTTTATAAGTCAAAATATGGCCCACAAAGATCCTTATGTATAGCTTAGTGGCTCTGGTTTCTATTTGAGTTTGATATCATTGACCTGGAGTACTGATAAGTAACTTGTCCAGGTCTTGAACCTAGACTTTTCTTTTTTTTATTTTTCAAATGCTTTATTAACTTCTGATTTACATCATTCATTTCCCTCAGATTTTGAGTTAAAAATTTTCTCCCCATTTTTCCCCTACCCACCGCCCCAAAATAGCAGTCCCACAGGATGTCCCCTTCTCCAATCTGCTCTCCCATATTTTCTCCCATACCCCTTTTGACTTTTCCAGTGGATACCTATGCTCCAGTGCCTGTATATTGTATTTCCCAATTACATGTAAAATAGTATTAATAATAGTATATATAAATAAATACATATGAAAAATTTATTTTAAAACTCTGAATTCCAGATTCATTCCTTTCCTCCCTTGTCACCCACCCTTACTGGGAAGATAAGCTGTTCAGTATAGGTTGTACAAGTGTGGCTAATGCAAAACAATAACATAGTAGATATATTGTAAAAGACTGACTATATTTCCGTCCCTCCTATCCCACCTCCCACTTGTTCTATTCTCTACTTTGATCCCATCCCTTTTCAAAAGTGGGTGATTCCAATTTCCCTTTCCCCAGCCTGCCCTCCCTTCCATCATCCCCCCTCTCATCCCCTTCCCCCCCTACTCTCCTGGAGGGTGAGATACCCTATTTAGTGTGTATTTCATTCCCTCCTCAAGACAAATTCGATGGAAGAAGGTTGAGCCATTCCCTTTTGCCTTCCTATTCTTCCCCTCCATTGTAACCATGTTCCCTTGCCTCTTCTATATGAGATATTTTACCCCATTCTGTCTCTCCCCATCTCCTCTCATTATATTCCTCTCTCATCTCTTAATTTCCCTTTTAAGTATCATCCCTTCCTGTTAAATTGGTCCTGTGCCCTCTATCAATGTATGCCTGTAAACATATATACACACATTCACATATGTATTCATATGCCCATATACCCTCATATATAGACATATATATATATACATATATATGCACACACACACATATATATATATTCCTTTAACTACTGAGAAAAGTTTCATAAGTTACAATTATTGTTTTTCCATGTTAACAGTTCAACTTTGATAAGTTCCTAATGATTTCTTTCCCAACCTTCTCATGTTTCTCTTGCTTCTTGTATCTGAATGTCAAATTCTCTGTTCAACTCTGTTTTTTTCAGCAAGAATGTTTGAAAATCCTCTATTCCCTGAATGACTATATTTTCCCCTGAAACATTATACTCAGTTTTGCTGGGTAGGTGACTCTTGGTTTAAATCCCAGCTCCTTTGACCTTCAGAATATAATGTTCCAAGCCCTTTGATCCCTCAGTGTAGAAGCTGCCATATCCTAGATTATCCTGATTGTGTTTCCACAATATTCAAATTGTTTCTTCCTGGCTGCCTGTAATATTCTCTCCTTAATCTGGGAATTCCAGAACCTGGTTATAATATTCCTAGGAGTTTTCTTTTTGGGATATTTTTCAGCAGGTGATCGGTGGATTCTTTCAACATCTATTTTGCCCTCTAGTTCTAAAACATCAGGGCAGTTTTCTTTGAGAACTTCCTGGAGGATGATTTCTAGATTCTTACTTTGATCATGGCTTTCAGGTAGTCCAATAATTTTAAAATTATCTCTCCTAGATCTATTTTCCAGGTCAGTGGTTTTTCCCATGAGATATTTCATATTGCCTTCTATTCTTTCATTTGTTTGCATCTGTTTAACAGCATCTTGATTTCTCATAAAGCCATTAGCTTCCACTTGTTCCAATCTAATTCTGAAGGAATGATTCTCCTCATTGAGCTTTTGAGATTCTTTTTCCATCTGGTAAATTCAGCTTTTTAAGGCATTCTTCTCCTCATTGCCTCTTTGAGCCTCTTTTGCCATTTGAGTTAGTCTATTTTTTAAGGTGCTATTTTCCTCAGTCAGGCTGTTGACTCTCATTTCGTAATTTTCTTGCATCGTTCTCATTTCTCTTCCCAATTTTTCCTCCACTTCTCTTATCTGCTTTTTAAGGTCCTCTATGGCCTGTAACTAGCTCGTATTTTCCTTTGAAGTTTTTGGTGCAGGAGTTCTGACTTCACTGTCTTCCTCCTATTCCATGCTTTGCTCCTTTTTGTCCCCAAAATAGGAGTCTAATGTTGGAATCTTTTGTCTGTTTTCTTTCCTTTGCCTGGTCATGATGCCCCTCAGTCACTTGACCTATGGGTTTTTTGCCACAGTAGGACTCTGCCACCAGACAGGGGAGCTTATGTACCAAATGCTGGTGTTTTCTCAGTTGCTGAAGGTATTAGATGGGTGCCCTCTCTGAGGTCCCCACACACTCTGCAGGCCAGGAGCTGAACCTGCCACATGGCACTGCCTGGCTGTGCCAGTGTCTCAGCAGCTTCTCACCCTGGGGGCAAAAGCCACACACTCCCACTTACTGGATCCCAAAGTCCACACTACACTGACCTCTCACTTTGTCCTTCTCATCTATGTGTTGATAAATCTGGAAAGGGCTACAGCTGCTGCTGATCTGGAGTCCCTTCAGCCTGTAGCTGGTCAGGCCTGCCCTGGGGCTAAAGCCTTGGTGTTGGGCTGGTCTGGGCTCCCAGAGCACTGTGCTGGCCGATTCCTGCCAGCCTGCTGGGGTGTCCTCAGTGGGAGGTTAGCTTCTGTGTATCATTTTGTGGCTTCTGCAGCTCGAAAGTTTGTTTAGAGTCTCCTTTTTACATGGATTGGGGAAGGTGGAAGCCGGAGCAGTGGGGAGGTCCTGCTTCTACTCCACCATCTTGACTTCTCCCCAAACCTAGACTTTTCTGACAATGGACCAATTCTCTATATAATATGCTTTGGTGCCTCTCATTTATTAGAGGAAGGTTTTGAAATGAGAGACAAAATACAACACTGCTATGCTAATTAACATTAATAATCCTGACCCCTTCACCATCATCCCCTTATGACTATGATCAAAACAACAATGATGATGACGATGATGATGATGATAATCAGCTCCAGTCCTATATCACTGTAAGGGTTATGGGATTTAAAGATCTCCCATGCCCCATGGACGTGCTGACATAGCAGAGCAAGAGAAAGTGAAAAGCCGAGCTAACGGTCCTGCGGTTGGCAGTTGGTGGCAGTTGCCTTTTTTTTTTTTTTTTTGAGTTAGGACTCCGGCTGAGGACTGCCAGGGGCCGGAGCTGCTGGGAGCGTGCTTCCAGGACGCTGGGTGGTTGCTGTGAGTGGGGAGAGGAGGACCTTTGCCTGAGGTAGCCTGTTCTGTTTTAAAGGCTTGAGAATGTGGGTGCTTTCTACTTTATCTACTTGTGCCAATGTCATAACTACTCTGATAGCTTTCACTTTCTGGTTTTGGGACTCAGTCTTTTGGTATCTTAATAAATTTTCTAGTTTATTTCCCCAAATGGTAAACCTGACGTATTTTGTGATGGATAATTATATCAGCATATTTGTAATCTCTATAGGCATTGTGAATATGGCATTGCTGATACATTTGGCGACCAGGATGGGATCACAAAATGTCAGGCCTCTATTTGGAAGCAGTGGGGCTTTAGAGGGAGAAATGGCTATTCCAGGATGGGAGGATTTGCCTTATTCCTCTCTAGCCAGAGAATGGGCTAAAAGCACAGGGCCCTGTGAAAACTGGGAACCAAGGCTAAAAGAGGGAGAACCTGGAGATTTGGAAAGATGTTTGAAAGCAATACACATAGAACCAGGCAAAGAACTGGCAGGAGTGTGCAGGAGAGGCTGGGTGCTGCTAACAAGTTATCGCATTATGTGTAAAAGTAGGGATAAGCTGCTGAAGGAAAGAGCTCGGATGGCTAGGGAGTCAGCTGGTTTGCCTGAGGATTCTTCTGTGTCACAGTACTCAGAAGAGCAAACTGGAGGGACCCATGTGGTCCAGGAGCAAGCTACTGTTCATGTAGCTAAAAGGAAGCAAAAAACTAGCAGAAGGAATGTGCATGCAGCTTTTGTACAGGCTGGGCAGAGTTGCCCTGACAGCTTCCAGGAGAATGTGTGTGAGGAGAATGGAACAAGGTTAGATGAGGAGTCTCCTAATGTAGAAGCTCTCCCCATACGAAGAAGAAGGCAGGAGAACCACCGAGGCAAAACAGAGTCCAGGGAGATAATTGAGGATTTCACTCAACAGGAGATCACTGATATATTGAGTAGATTTACCCAAAGAATGGGGGAGTCTTTAGTGTCTTGGATAGTAAGAATCACTGATGAAGGCGCTGGAGGAATAACACTGGACAATGAGGACTGTTTAAAATTCATAAGTATCAGTCAGAATCCTTTTGTACACCAGGCTTTTAGGGATCACCATATGCAAGGAGGAAATAACAAAATGAGTCTTCTAGCTTTAGCTGCAGAAGGTTGCAAAAAGCAATATCCAACTGAATCTATGTGGCCTAGAGGAGACAGACCCTGGTACTCACTTAGAGACTGTATGAGAAAACTAAAGGAGGAGGTAATGAAAACTGCTATCCTGATTGGAGATGCAAATGCATATTATGATACCCCCCTAGGAGTTCCTCATAGAAATATCATAGTGAAGACGGCTCCTCCTGCATATAAGCACCTAATTCTGACTCTTTTAATTGGAGAAATAGGGCACCCTCTTTCAGAGGTGCTGGATAAGATTTCACAATTAAGCGATTTAGGGGACTGGGAAAAAGACAAATTGCCTCGAGAGAGAAGAGTAAACAGCCAGAGGATTCAGAGACAAAATAGACCCACAAGAAGGGAACTGTTCACTGCTCTATTAAGAGCTGGGGTGGACTTTAGAAGAATAGATGGTATTCCAACTGAAGAGCTGCATAAGCTGTACCAAGAAAAGGTACTTAGCATTAGAATGAACAGGGAAGCAGGAACCACCCCCGCAGGTATTTCTGAATCTGAATCTTTGTATCCAAGTTTGCCCCACCTTCAGGGGGAATAGGAGATAGGCCAAGCCCCAGCCCAGATAAAAGATATATGCAGAAGAGATTGCAGACCCCATATTGGTTTAACAATATATTGGAAGAATGGATCAACTACTGTGACTAGGGCACTGATTGATACTGGGGCTGAGGCCACACTTATCTATGGAAACCCTGATAAGTTTAAACATGGAACTCCTATTACCATCACAGGTCTAGGAGACGCTGAAATATCAGCCAGACAGGTTAAAATAACAATGAAAATTGGGCAGTTACCTAAGAAGGAATATACTGTGGTTGTTGTACCCATTCCTGAATACATCATTGGAATAGATGTAATGAGAGGCATGACTCTGAATTTACCTGAAGGAAGATACCAATTTGCTGTGAGGAAGATAGGAATTAATACAGTTTTAGTAGGAAAACTAAAAATGGACCCAATCACTTTACCTGAACCTTCTGAAGTAATTACTTTAAAACAGTATCGTGTGCCAGGTGGGCAAGATGAAATTGCCACTACTATAAAGGAATATGTTGAAGCAGGAGTGTTAGTCCCTACAACCACAAGATGGAATAATCCTGTCTGGCCAGTAAGAAAATCAGATGGGACGTGGAGAATGACTGTGGACTATAGACAGTTGAATAAGGTGACTCCTTCTTTGTATGCTGCTGTTCCAGATACCATCACCTTAATAGAAAGGATCCAGAAATATGATGGGACTTGGTATGCAGTTATTGACTTGGCAAATGCCTTCTTCACCATCCCAATAGACCCTAAATAATGGGACCACTTCGCTTTCACTTGGCAGGGTAGACAATATACTTTTACTCGCTTGCCACAAGGGTACATACATAGCCCCACTATTTGTCACAGGATTGTGGCTGAACAGTTGGATGAATTAAAGCTACCTGGTGTACAGCTTACCCACTACATTGATGATATCATGATACAGGGAAAAGATGCGAAAGTAGTGGAAAGGAGTTTGACCCTTCTAATTGAGCATATGAAAAGTAAAGGGTGGGAAATTAACCCTGCAAAGGTTCAAGGACCAGCTCAGAATGTGAAGTTTTTGGGTATACAATGGAACAAGGGGCTAAGGGAGATTCTTCCTCAAGCCCGACAAAAGATTCAGGATTTTCCTACCCCTACCAATAAGAAGGAGGCCCAAAAGTTCATAGGATTGTTTGGATACTGGAGGCACCACATTCCACATTTGGGACAGATTTTAAAACCTTTACATAGAGTCACACGGAAGAAATATGAATTCGATTGGGGACTTGACCAGAGTAAAGCTTTTGAAGAAGCCAAGGCTGCCATACAATTGGCCCTAGATTTGTGGCCCATGCAAAATGGTCCAGTGGAATTGCAAGTGACTGTACAAGATGATTATGCAAACTGGAGCTTATGGCAAAAACAACAAAGCCGAAATGTACCTTTGGGATTTTGGTGTAGGAAACTCCCTTCATCTGGAGTCCAGTACACACCTTTTGAAAAGCAGTTGTTAGCTGCATATTGGGCTTTGGTGGAGACTGAACAACTGACTGTGGGCCATGAAGTGATATTAAGACCTGGAATCCCAATTATGACCTGGGTAATGAGTACCCCAGCTTCTCACAGAATTGGACATGCCCAAGAGGCTAGTATAATCAAATGGAAGTGGTATATTCAAAATAGAGCGAAAACAGGCAAAAGCGGAGTCTCTGCTCTGCATGAATCTATAGCAAACATAGAAATTGAGAGGAATGACACACCCCCTGAGCCAAAGCAACAGTTGGTACAGTCCACTGTAAAATGGAATGAGGGATATGATATATTAACTGAGGAACAAAAGAGACATGCATGGTTTACTGATGGGACAGCAAAATATTTGGGGCAAAAAAGACATTGGAAAGCAGTGGCCTATAACCCATGTACTAGAAGGACTTTGGAAAGTACTGGGATAGGTGCAAGTAGCCAATATGCTGAACTTATGGCAGTATATCAAGCCATCAAAATAGAACAAGGAGGACAGTGTCATATATTCACTGATTCATGGGCGGTAGCTAATGGGTTAGCTACATGGATGCCCATGTGGAAAAATGAAAATTGGGAAATTTGTGGTAAACAAGTCTGGGGCAAAGAATTATGGGAAGATATCTGGAACATGTCTTTGGTCACTGACTTGTCAGTTTTTCATGTAGATGCTCACGTGGCCCCCACCACACCAGAACGTGAGTACAATGCTCATGCTGATCGACTGGCAAAGATTGCTACTGAACGTATTGTTCCTACTTTGACAACAACTGATGATCCGGTATTAGCAAAATGGGTCCACCAAACAGCAGGCCATTTGGGGGTCCAGGCCACACACCAGTGGGCACAAGATCGAGGTATTAGTATCTCTCATTCACTGTTAAAACAGATAGCAGAAGAATGTCATATATGTCAATTGGAAAAGGAGCGAACTGTTCCTCGGGTAGTAACTGGAGAGATAGCAAGAGGAAAAGTCCCAGCCCAAATCTGGCAAATAGATTATATTGGTCCACTACCACTGGATAAAGGATGCAGATTTATATGTACTTGTGTTGATACCTATTCAGGTGTACTAGTAGCTTGTCCTTATAAGAATGCAACCCAGAAAAACACTTGTAAAACCCTAGATCTCATAAGTCTATATTATGGAACCCCAATGCAGATTCAAAGTGACAATGGGTCACATTTCAAAGGCAATGAAATGAAGAAGTATTGTATACTAAACAATATAGAATGGATATATCATATTCCATATTATCCAGAAGCATCTGGGTTAATTGAAAGAATGAATGGATTACTGAAAGAACAGTTGAGGAAGTTAAGTTCCAATAATTCATATCAACATTGGAAGGATAATTTGTTCATGGCTTTGCGTAATTTGAATAATAGACCATTGGGAGGAAGTACACCTCTAGCCAGAATGATGACCCCCAATCTGCAAATTAGAAAACAACAAACACACAAGATCCCAAATATTGAGTATTGGACCTTGAGGCCAGATGTCCCAGCACCGTACGCAGGACCACCTGGTTCGGTGGGGTATGATTTACATTGTTTAGAGGACTTTTGGTTGGACAGGAAAGAAGTAAGAAAAATTTCTACTGGGATATGCATAAGAATCCCTAAAAATCACTTTGGACAGATTTTACCCAAATCAGAATTAGCAGCTCAAGGAATACATGTATTGGCTGGAGTAATAGATTCTAATTATCAAGGAGAAATTGTTGTAACATTCCAGAATTTAGGTGAAGGGCCCATACAGATTCACAAGAATGATAGGATAGTTCAAGTGATTATCGTTCCTTGTAAAACAATGCCACTTGTAAAAACTGACCCTCCTTCCAAAATAACTGTCACAGGAACTGAAGGCTTTGGTTCTACTGATAGAATAAAATCA
This sequence comes from Petaurus breviceps papuanus, assembly GCF_028583685.1. Classification (NCBI taxonomy): domain Eukaryota; kingdom Metazoa; phylum Chordata; class Mammalia; order Diprotodontia; family Petauridae; genus Petaurus; species Petaurus breviceps. The sequence continues at coordinate 11,860,020 of NW_027187327.1, forward strand.
GGAGCTAAAGTATGGGTAAAACGGAAGCCAGATGATGTTCCAAAGGCTGCAGAGATTATAGCATATGGGAAGGATAACACTGTAACTATTGTTTATTCTGGAGAAGATGATTACAAAATTGTACCCTTAAATCATTTATTCTACCGTGAGTGAGGCTACAATAGTCTGGTTATTGTTCTTGATTTTTTGTTTGTTCACCTTGTTCGTTAGATTTGTTTCCACAGGCTTGGTACCCTCCATCTGTAGATGCCTGATAGCTTAAGCTGGATGTCACCCCCTGTCTGCAACTGTGATGTGTCACCCTTGGACCTGGCATCAAGCATATTAAGAACTGACCTCTCAAATGGGACCCCTAAGGACAGGGACAGCTCTACATCCGATTTCAGCAGCAAGTAGCCATAGAAGAAGAGATCTTCACCCCTTACCACAAGATTTTGGGGCCCCATTTGTTCGGGGTGGGGGGAATGATGGGGAGCTTGTGCTCAAGCCCCACCCTAAAATATGGTTTTTTGTGTTTATTGTGTGCTATTCTTGTTATATTGTTGTGAAATTTTGTTGACACCAGTTATTCCTACTGTATTTTTGCCAAGTAAGGGACATGAAAGATCTTGGGGCCGAATGTAAGGGTTATGGGATTTAAAGATCTCCCATGCCCCATGGACGTGCTGACATAGCAGAGCAAGAGAAAGTGAAAAGCCGAGCTAA
>NW_027187327.1:11865724-11922757 GCF_028583685.1 Petaurus breviceps papuanus
TTCTGTTTTAAAGGCTTGAGAATGTGGGTGCTTTCTACTTTATCTACCTGTGCCAATGTCATAACTACTCTGATGGCTTTCACTTTCTGGTTTTGGGACTCAGTCTTTTGGTATCTTAATAAATTTTCTAGTTTATTTCCCCAAATGGTAAACCTGACGTATTTTGTGATGGATAATTATATCAGCATATTTGTAATCTCTATAGGCATTGTGAATATGGCATTGCTGATACAATCACTTACTGCCTATTGGACATTTACAGTTGGATATCTCATTGGCTTCTCAAATGCCCATGACAGAACTCAGACTCACTTCTACCAAAATCTATTCCACTTCAAAATTTCCTCCTTACAATAGAAGGCACCACCATGTTCCTAGTCATCTAAGTTTATAGATCCTTGACACCTCTCTCTTACCTATACTATATAGTTTTCATTGCCTCTTGCTTGGACTGTATCTAGAGTCTCCAATTTGGTCTCCTGGCCTGAAGACTCTCCCCACTCCAAAGATCTGATAAACTGATTTTGTTAAAGTGAAGGTCTGCTCCTGCTGCTTAGTCCTAAAACAAAAAGAAAAAAAATCCAGTGGCTACCTATTGCTTCTAGTACACTATTCAAAATCTCCTGCTTAACATTTAAATATCTTCACAAACTGGTCCCTTCCAACATTCCTCATCTTCTTAGATATTATTTGACTTCTCACAATCTACAATCTAGTCATGTTGGCTTATTCATTATTCTGTACACTTAATCTCCCATCTCCATGCCTCTGGAATGGATATGCCCCATGACTGTACCATATTTCTTCCTCATCTCTTTTTCATGGGACCCCTGGTTCCCTTCAACCCTCAGTTTGATACCTTCTACATAAAGACTTTTCTAATCTGTCCAGCTGCTAGTGATCTCTAAAAAATGCCTTTATTTATTTTACCATATATAAATATATATACAAATATATGCATAAACATAAGCATATATATGTATGTATGTATATGTAGTTTTTCCCATTAGAATGTAAACTCCTTGAGAGCAGTAACTATTTCATTTTTTTTATTTTGTACCATCAGCACCTAGCATAGTGACTAGCACAGAATAGACACTTAATAATTATTTGATTGATGGTTATGATAACTACCTTAAATTTATGTTGTATTTTATAGTTTGAAATGGTATTTTCTCATAATAATTGCTTGAGATACTAGTGTATATGTTATTACCCCCATTTTCTAGGGGAGGGGGAATTGGAACTCAGAAAAGTTAAATGATTTATCTGAAGCCACAGAGCTACTAAATGTCAGAGCTGCAATTCAAAGTTAGCTCTGACTCTCTAAGTTCAGTATTCTTTCCATTACACCACCAAAAAAAAAATGTTCCTGAAAATTAGAAAACCACAAATAACCTGATTGCAATTAATCATTTTCAAACTCTTAAAGGTTGTGCCTTCTCATTTAATTTTTCCCCTTTATATGCATATCTTCAACTCCAGCTAAGAGTGAGGCTTTTGTTAATAACTTAAAGGAAAGTAAATAAAGTAGATTCTGATTAAGTTATAGTGGGAGCTTTGAGAATAGGATTATAAATCAAGAACTGGAAGAGTGGCCAGAGGCCATTAAATCCAACCCTCTTATTATACAGATGAAGTAAGTGAGTCCCAGGGAGGTTAAGTGACTTGCCCAAGGTCACACAGGCAGTTGGTATCAGGTTCTGAATCTAGGTCCACTGATTCAAGCCCAAGGTTCTCTTCACAGTACCACCATGAAAAATCATGTCAAGGAGGTCTCATATTTTCTGTGGAAGCTCACTTTTTATACCTTTACATCACTACATTTTAAATGAAAACTGGCCAGTGAATGAAGCTGTGTGTTATTTCCTGGTGCAAAGGTACATCTTGTAGTACAGATGCTTTCCCTATAATGTCATGTGGTTGCAAATCTTTGAACACTAAAAAAATCCTCAAGAACTCAAAGTGACAGGAGGTCAAGGTGAATTAGAGAGGTGTATGGTGGGTGAAAATAGACATAACCTTATTTTCAGAGATGACTTTTAGTCAACAAATGATGTAAGGGCTATCATTGAGGAAATGTAGCATCGGGAAAGGAGGTAAAGTGGTCATATGGTAAAAGTGAGATATAACAGAACTTCCCCCAGGAGTCTACAGGGTACTGTAGAAGCTTAAGCACGTCTAAAGGAAGGTCTCTAGCATGCTGAATGTATCCTCTGTGGAGGGTCTATGTAAAATTATGGAAAAGAATCACACAGGATAAGACATGGTTGGGTTTCAATCTGTACCAGCAGAGGGAGTATTTGAATCTGGGACATCACAAACCTTAGCTCCATTGGATCACAAACCACTGGAATATTTTGAAAGCAGTGAGTTCATCAATGGGCATTTTAAGTGTTTACTAAGTATCAGGCACTGTGCTAAACACTGGAGATATACTGAAAGGCAAAAACAGACCCTGCTTTCAGGAAGGTTGCATTCTAACGAGGGAGACAACATGCAATTAACTATAGAGAGAGAGCAGAAAGGAGAAAGGCACTAGCATCTGGAGGAACTGGAAGATATTGCCGTATGTGAATCCAACAGGGTTCCATCAATATCTAGTTTGTGAGAAGAGATGTTATTTAAAGTTTTTTAAACCAGTCATATAGTAGCTGATCAGAACTCATCCTTTTAAAAACATTTTTATCTATTTTATTTTTGATTTATGGAATAAAATAATCATTTCCATTACAGTACAATGAAAAAAGATAATTGCACATGAAAGTGCAAATCTATTAGGTTCAACTTGCTATTCCTTTTAAATATATAATAAAGTTATCATGTAAATGTCTTTTTCTTTTTCTTTTTTTCTCCCCCCCCCCCGACCTAGGGATAGCTTTAGACACAAATACATGTGCATGTGTCACACACATATGTATAAAATCATTCTATACATACTTCTATTTATCAGTTTTCCCCACTCTGATGCAGATAGAATCTTTCTTTATATGCCCCTTGTAGTTAATTTAGATGTTTATAATAATCAAAATGAGCCAGAGTTATACACATGGTATGTTGAGATGTCATTTTTGTCATCAAAGGATAACAATCAAGCCATGTCTGTTCTGCTTCATCCACAATATCAAGCTAGTCTTGCTGGAAAAGTTGGCAACAGTAGAAAGTGACTGTAGAACCACCCCATCTTAATTAGAAGGAACCTCAGAAGTTATATGATACAACCAATATCCTAACATGAATTCGGTCTATAATAATTCTAACAAGTTGGCATCTAGCAAAAGCTCAAAGACCTATAGTAATATAGAATTTATTAATAACTGAGGCAGTCACTTTTGAATAGCTTTAATTGTTATGACTTTATTTTCCATATGCCCATTGAAAGTCTACTTATAACTTCAGTTCACTGATTCTATTTCTTCTATAGTGACTTACCCAAGGTCATACATATAATAACTGTCATATGTGAGATTTGATCCGGAGTCCTTTGGTTACAGAATCAGAGCTCCTCCCACTGTCCTATCTAGAATTCCTTTGGTCTCCACACAACCTTATAGAATCTTATTGAACTTGCATTCCACTAAACTCCTGGATTTGCTTATGCCAATCTAGCAGAAAATGATGCTGAGTTTTTATACTGTATAAGACAAGATGTGACCTAAGAAAAATATCAATGGGTTGGTTAAAAAGAGGGGAATTTGTAATTATCCCTAAGGTTTTTCTAAATTAAAGTCAATCAGGGCTAAGTGTCCTAAAGGCTCCAGAGAAGCAAAGGCTCAATGGGAATAACGGCGTTACCCCTTTGAGCCAATTCAACCAAAAATTCGTCTCTCCTACAAGATGAAAGTCCCAAAAGATACTTTGGGGAAGGAGTTTTTTATTGATTCATTTTCTGTGGTGACTCTCCCATCCAGTCTCAATTAGTTTTCAGTCACACATTACTGGTCAGTGTTATCTTTTAGATTAGGGAACTTTGAGAAGAATCATATCTGCTTGACTTGGTTTGCACAGAAGCCGGGATAGTTCCAAAACATCTGGAGGTTAAATAAATTATTATGTATAATGATGATAGTAGAGGGAATGATACTTCAGATGTCAAAATGACACAATAATTTGAGCCATGGTAATCCTATCATTAAGTCAATGACACTTATGATAATTAACTTTTATTTTTAATGTTATTGCTTAGAAAGAGAAAAATAGTCAAGCTTTCCATGGTATTGTATAATGTTTTACTCTTGAGATTGTATAAAATATGACACATTTTCCTTTGAGAACATGTTTACACAGAACAATTGTTTAGAATCAATCTGGACAAAAGAGTCAAGCAACTAATTCTACTTTGCCTTAAAAATAAACTTTAAAAGTTGTTTGAAACTGGGTAGAAAAATCCTAAGAAAAATTATAAAATATACCAACTTCAAAAGACAACTTTTCTTAATTTGGTGATCATATTTTCCAAACCATGTTCTATGTATCACCTACACACATATTACTAAATACATAGTTCCAATCCCATACTACATTTTGCAAATTTATAATCATGCATTTTATGATTTGTCTTAAATCCCCCACCTTGAATGCAGGGAAGATTTCATTTTTGTCTTCATGTCCTGAATACATAAATACAATGCTTGGCACACAGTAGGTGCTGAATAGATGTTTGCTGAGTTGAGTTGAATGGATCATGAAGTTTCTCCAAGTCTGAAAATTTTCACCTCTTGAAGCTTTCAATTCATTTTAGTATATATATATATATATATATATATATATATATATATGTGTGTGTGTGTGTGTGTGTGTGTGTGTGTGTATTTACTGTAATGTCTATTGACTTGATTCATTCAGTTACTATTAAGTCACTTTTGGAACTTCTAAGATATTCAAGTGATTATTAGAAAAATATGCGTGTGTTTGAAATTATGGCTATCAAAAAAAAACTGGGATGCATAGTAAACAAAGCTGTAACATGGGTTCATTTTCTCCTTCAAACACAGTAATGTCAATTATTTTTTAAAAGATCTGGCAATTTTAGTAGAATCTAGACTCATTGTGAGTCAATATGATGATATGGCAGTCAAAAAAAGGCTACAGTTATTCTTTCCACATTGCTGGGACTAGAGCTGTGGCACCCCCATGATGTAGAAAATCTGGATAAAATTTTTTTGGCCCTCCATGCATACCAGAGAACAAATATTAATCATTATGGTATTAAAAATAAAACATGTAAGGGGCAGTTAGCTGGCACAGTGAATAGAGCACTGGCCCTGGAGTCAGGAGGACCTGGGTTCGGATCAGGCCTCAGACACTTGACACAAAAAACTAGCTGTGTGACCTTGGGCAAGTCACTTAACCCCAATTGCCCTACCTTCCCTCCTCCAAAAAGCAAAAAAAAAAAAAAAACACATGTTGATGTTATATAATAATAGACATATATTTTATGCATTTGTGAGTTTCTAAGCCTTTTCTACTTTCTGCATGTTGTCTGCAGCTTCCACAAAACTCTTCAAAATTTCCCATATAATTCTTTATGTCAACCAGAGATTTATTGAAACCACTATGGGAAAAGTCATTATGTAGAAGGGATAACTTTATAATGTCCATGATTAGGGAGATGATGGTCTTGCTGTACTCTGCCCTAATCAGGTCACATGTGAAGAATTTTACTCAGTCCTTGGTATCACCTTTTGGGAAGTATATAGATAATCTAGAGAACATACATAGGAGAGCAAATGCAAATTCAATGAGATTCTACAGGGTTGTGTAGAGACCAATAGAATGTTAGATAGGACAATGGAAAGGGCTCGGGCTTTGTAGTCAGAGGATCACCGGGATAGTTCATCTGACAGTTTCTACATGTGTGGCCTTGGGCAAGTCACTTAAACTACCTGTGCCTCATCTGTGCAATGATGAAGCTAGACTACGTCTTCTGATGTCCTTAATTCTTAATCTCTAATCTTGTGAAAATAATGTATCATTCATTGATACATAGTGTCTTCAAAGAGGAAGGCTATACTGTTGCTATTCTCTGGTTATTCATGCCTCCCCAGGAGCACTGTATTCTCTTCTAGGTGCACATTTTAGGAAAGATTGGAGAATATCAAAAGCTCCAAGAGAATGAAGGAACTGGGAACCTCGTCATACAAGAATTAATTGAAGTAACTGAGTATGTTTTACCTGGAAATGAGAAGACTTGAGCAGACATAATAGCTTAGTCTTCAAATGTAGGAAGGATAGCCCAGTGGAAGAGGGGTTGCTTAACCACAGAGAAAAGAAATAGGATCAGGGAATGGAAGTAATGAGTCATCTAGATTTCAGCTAGGCATATGGAAAAATGATACCTGAGGCAGTCCCTTTTGAACAGCTATAATTGAAAGTCCCTGAGATCATTCCAGACAAGGGTCAGCCAAAAGAACTACGAATGTTTAGCCTAAAGAAGAGAAGTTTTAAGAGAATATTACAGTTGTCTTCAAGTCAAATCAAGCCAATAAGCATTGATTAAGAACTCACTGTGTACAAAATATTGTGTTTAAGGGATGGCGATATAAAAAAAATACAAAAATATGTTCTGTACTCCCAAAGAACTTACATTCTAATGGGGGATCCAAACACAATATATACAGGAAATTAAGATCTATAGAATGGGTAGTAATCTTGGAAGGAAGGAGCTAGCGATGACAGGCAACCTGGAAAAGGTTAGGACTCAATGTGAATCTCAGGGAAGTCAGGAAATTTAGAAAGCAGAGGAGAGGAGAAAGAATATTCCAGGCATGGAATATTCCAGCCAATGAAGAGGGACAGTGGAAGATGGAGTGCTAATAACAAGAGTGTCAGTGTTGCTTTTTTGGTAGAGTGTGTGGAGGGAAATAAAGTGTAAGAAAACTGAAGGTAGAAAGGACCCAGGTTGTAAGGGGCTTTAAAAGTCAAAGAGATTTTATATCTGATCTTGAAGGTAATAGGGAGCCACTGTGCTTACTGAGTGAGTGACATAGTCAAACCTGCACTTTAGAAAAATCACTTTGGAATCAAAATATCAAGTGTCTGGTGGACCTATTGACTCATTTTGCCTGGCAAAATAAGAAATAATGGTTGGAAGTTTTAGAGGGGCAGATTCAGGCTTTATGTGTTAAGAAATTTTCTAATTAGAATTATTCACAGTTGAAAGTGCTGCCTTAGGAGGCAATAAATTTCCCCTTGTTGGGGGCCTTCAGGGAAAGGATGGGTGCACTTCTTAGGTATGTTGTAAAAGGGATTCCTTACAAGTTCTGTGACTCTGAGAAAGGCATTTAACCTCTATCTGCCTCAACCACGCCCACAGTGAAGAATTAGATTCTTTTGTTAATTCACTAAGTCATAGTTGCAATCTTTGAGGCAGAGAAATTTCCCATGTTGGAGTTCTCCACACTGCTGAAAATTACAGCTCCTTCATATATTGTTTGAAACCTTTTAATAAAAGAAATGACTATCTACAAGATTCTTTTTAGTATCACTCAATATTTTGGGTTGTGTAGACAATATTGTATTTGTAATTCTGTGATTCTAGACACACTAAAAAGATTTTTTGAGGTGAGAAGAGCCCTTCAAAATAATGGTTGAAGGAAAATAAGATTCAGATATAATAATCAATAATAATCAAATAGCTAGTAGAGCCTTTTCATTTTTTAGTGAGACCAACTAAGACAGTTTAAAGGATTTATTTGGGGAGAGGAGGACCTTCATTCATTCAACAAATATGTACGGTGTTTACAATACATACAGCACAGTTCTACATTCTGTGCCAGGGACAAAATTGTATAGAAAACCTCAGGAAGCCATAATTGGTTGTCTCCAATAGGCTCATATGATCATAAATTAAAATGCATCATTTATAATGAGACAGCAGTAACCTTATGACAACAATATCACTTCATGTCTAATTGGTTTATATACTGGTAACCTAAGCCTACATATATAGGCAGAACCAACTTAGAAAAGTATGCTTAGGAATGTTCCTTACCAAATCTTAATCAGAAGCATGTGTCACACTAGACATTTACTTCCAAGAACATGTCACAGAACATCGAAGTAGTAAATTTTCATAGGCATTTTTATGTTGGGACTCTAAATTATCCTGAGATTTTGCAAGTCCCATCTGGCTTTAATCTCAAATTGTGTTTACAGTAACCATATTTTTTCACACCTAGATTTTTTTTTAGGTAAATGAAAGTGAGTCATAAATACTGACATGCCTAAGTAAGACTTGTTCTCCTAATTGTACTCTGACAAATGTCCATAAATATTTACCTAGGAGCATCATACCTATTCTTCTTACCTTCCTACCTAATAGTTACCATAATGTCCATAATATTGTGAAGAGACTTTAATACCAAGTCAGGGAGTTTGGGCTTGATTCAGTAGAAAATAGAACTGATTGGAGAATTTTGAGGAGAAAAATCAACATGCTTAGAGGTGAACATTAGCAAGATTAATTTGGCAGCAGTGAATAGGATAGATAGTGAGAACAGTAGGATTGAGACTAGACCTGTGATTTAGTTGATATAAAGAATTCTCAGATTAGAAAACTCCCTCTTCCAATTCAGTTTAACCTTCTCTGCAACTCATCATTTTAAGAGAGTATAGTGGAGTTCTGGATCATATGGCCAGGATGGATCCAAGGGGTGACTTGAACTCAGACTTTCCTACCCCCAAAGCCAACTTTTTATCTACTTTGCCACATTTTCATGAGTTGGACTGTAGAAATGGAGAGGCTATTGCAAAAGTCCATGTAAAAAATAATGATGGCCTGAACTAGGGAGGAGGTTTTGTTTTTTAGTCATTTCAGTTGTGTCTGTCTTTTCTTGACCTCATTTGGGATTTCCTTGACAAAGATACCAGAGGGGGTTGCCATTTCATTCTCCAGCTCATTTTACAGATGAGAAACTGAGGCAAATAGGGTTAAGTGACTTGTCCAGGACCACACATCACTTAAGATAAGTCTTCCTAGCTTCAGGTCCACCACTCTAGCTACTGAGCCCCCTAGCTGCCCATGGAGGAGGCAGTAGGAATGAAAGGAAGGTTGTCATAGAACATTATAATCCCAAGGAATATTTGAAGACATCCTCTCCAACCCCTACATAAACCCTCTCCTCAGTATAGTAGCCATCTAGACTTTCTTTAAATACTGTCAATAACAGGAAACTCCCTATTGGCAGAAGGCAGCCAATTTCATTTTTCAACAACTCCAATTGTTAGGAAATTCTCTTACTGAAATAGGATTGCATCCCTTTAACTTCCACTCATTGGTGCCATTTCTGCCTAAAGCTACAAAGAATGAATTCAGTGGATAAAAGATAGATTACAGATATTCAGCTGACCATATCCCTGATTTTTCCCTTCACTGATGTTCTCTTTATATTTATGTCCCCATATTTCTTCACTCCAGGAAGCTTCAAGTTACCATGGTTCAGCATAGCCTGAAGCTTTGCCTATACTGCCAACTACATATGTAGTTGATTCAGCTAAACAACTGGTCAATTCAATGGCAGGGAGAAGAGATGGAAATCAGTCATCCTGATTAACTAAAGAATCTAATTCTCCACACTGGGTGGGAATTCCCAAGGCTTCACTTATGCTCTTACCAGAGGGAAGACAGACTTTTGTTGTTCTGATGCCATAACAACTGTGTGTGGATCATATGTAATAACATCAGTAAAACAACTTTAACTTTTCAAAGAGCATTCACAATTACTTTATGTGATACAAGCACCCTAATACATATGAAGGGTAGGTAGGACATACATTACTCTCCCCATTTTTTTCTCAGATAGATAAACAACAGCTGGAACTAGAATACAGATCTCCTGATGCCAAGCTTGGCATTCTTTCCACTATACCATATGCCTCCCATTATTGTAGTATGGACATTTTAATAATGAGAAAATGCTGAAAGATCTGAGCTCTTTGTAACCTCAAAGGCTTCTTATGAAGTTAACTTGCAATTCATCCATGCTTGAAAATGTTTATTCATTCACAGTATTTCATTCTAATTCAGACAATACCGATAAAGAAAAGAATATATAAGTTTCACAAAGAATTTAATATGTTCAAATGCATACTAGCCCAGCTTAAATGACAAGAATAGCAAAAATCACAATCCCAAATTATCACCCTGTAAATCCCACCCATTTATATGCTTATTACTAGAAATATTGTCTGGGGTATTGGACTTGAGAGCTACTAGATTATAAATTTGCATGAAATGAAAAACTGTATCTCTTCCCAGCACCTAGCTCAGAGCCTTGCGTACAGTAGGCACTTAAATGATTGCTGGATTGAATCAGGATTCAGAATTCAGGATCTGAGTTCTAAAGACACCAGAGCTGCTTTCTGCCATAGAAATAGACTACATTTATTGAATTCAGGCAGCTTATGTCAAGCACAACTATCCTTGTATTTTCTCAGTGACATTGAGAAACATAATGAATTTGGAGAATAGATCATATGGTATTTCTTTCTTTTTTTTTCTTTTTGGAGGGGGAAAGGGAGGGCAATTGGGGTTAAGTGACTTGTCCAAGGTCACACGGCGTAATGGGGATGTAAATTTTAAAGATCTTCCCTGCCCCTAGGCTAAAGTGCACCTGGAGCCTGGGGAGGCTTGTTTTTCAGTAGATACTTCTTGATTGGCCAGTAGGTCCAGAAGGTTGTTACGTTCTCTGAGCCAGGAGAAGGCTGTATAAGCCCTGATGTGTAACTTTGTTTTGGGGCTCACTTTGAGAAGTGTTCTGTGATTTGATCAGATGAAATTCTGGGAAGCCGTTGTCCAGAGCCCCTCCAGCTTTGAAAAACCCAGATGTTGAAACCCAGATGTTGACTTGGTATGGATGTAATGGTTGGACAGTTTGGAAATCTGTCTACTTGATCTGTTTCTCTCACTTGATAATTCTGTCTGTGTATTCTGAAGTTTGGGGTGCTGACCTTTTTCCCCTGAACTAGGTAAACGATACATATTTGACTGATTAAAGTAAGCTTGTTAACCCATTTTGAGTTGCTTTCCTTTATCAAAGCAGATCCAAGAACCTGTGCTGGCAGCCACCCTGGAAACACTGGGGTGCTTGCTGCTACGCACAGCTAGTAAGTGTTAAGTATCTGAGGCCACATTTGAATTCAGGTCCTCCTGACTCCAGGGCAGTGCTCTATTGAGCTCACTACCTATCCATCCCCTGTATTTCTTAATGATCTCTTTTTTAGAGTGAGGGGAAATGGGGAATCTGGTTTGGCAATTTTATTAGCATATGGAACTCCCGGTGTGGAAATTTCCTCCAAGGTTCACAATTGACAACTCATCTGTAACTTATTGATTTAGAGAATTCTCTGGCAGCACTGAAGGGTTAAATGATTTGCCATGGTCACAAAGCTATCATGTGCCAGGGACAGGACATAAACCCAGGTCATCTTGATTCCAAGGTTAGCCCTCTATCCATTTTACCATGATGCAGTCCTAATTAAAAAACAATTGGACTTTTTAAAAATGATTATAAACCAAATATACATGCTCGTGTACTAACTCCAAGTGTAGATCCAAAATTAACCCAAGAAAAATCATGGGAACTTCAGTTACATAAAATCAATTGGCAACATTAGAGAATCTGTGATCCTGTTGTTGTTTTCTCTTATAACCTCTGGGGTCACCAGAGAAGGTCAGTAACGTGTGCAACTTTAAACCATCAGCAAAGCCCAAAACTGTCTGCACACAAAGCTTCTCTAAGAAAAGAGCAGAGCTTCCTAATTCCTCAACTACTCATGCTTATTGTCAGAAAGATAACAGATAAAAGCAGCCCATGTGACCAGTTTTGATACCTTGTTAAGATGAATTAAATCTACTAGTTCTTAATGCATTCCATTGATATAAATTGGGATTTCTCCTTTCCAACTCCATATGTTGGGCTTCCTGGTATTTTTATAAAAAACTTTATATACACAGGAATAATTTACAGACATCACGGATTATGATGACATTAAGCTTTTCACATGGGTGGGGGGAATTTATAGGAGGACATAGAGGACAGTCGTGTAGGCTGGGCAAGCATAAGTGGATTATTTCCATCAGTGGAGGGAGAACTCATATTAATGAGATCATGGAGACACTGGAATATTCTTGTATACTCCTTCTTTATGGCACTAAAAGTAGTGACAGAAATAAAATACCATATTTGGACTCAGGAAGACCTGGGCTCAAATCTGGCTTCAGAAATCTACTAGCTATATAATCCTAAACAAGTTACTAGACCTCTCTGAAACTCAGTTTCTTCTTCTGTAAATTGAGGGAGCTGGATTTAGTAACGTCTAAGGTCCCTTCCAGTTCCAACTCTATATTACCTATGACTCTCTCTAGATTGAAAGAGGCAACTAGCTGGCACTGGGCCTAAAGTCAGGAAGATTCATCTTTCTGAGTTCAAATCTGGCCTCAGACACCTACTAGCTGCGTGACCCTGGGCAAGTCATTTAACCCTGTTTGCCTCAGTTTCCTCTTCTGTAAAATAAGCTGATGAAGGAAATGGCAACCACTCCAGTCTCTGCCAATAAAACCTCAAATGGGGTCACAAAGAGTCTGAAATGACTGAACATCAACAAGACTGAATGAATTAAAGAGTATTTATCAAGCTCTTAACTATATGCCAGCCACCAGACTAAATATCAGGGATGCAAATACAAATAAGTAAAACAGTTTCCACCCTCCGTCAAGAAGCTTACATAGTAATGGTGGAAAACAACATACATCATGGAGTGCTAGAAAGAAGCAGGGTATTGGCAGTGGTATGTTTTGAAAATGGCTGGGAAGTTGAGAGAGGGGGTGTCCTGGTTCTAGTCGAGATATCCACCAGAGCCAGAAGCAAAGTCTGAGTTCCATTTGGAAGAAGATGAGGAGGACAGCCAGGGAGAAGATTGTACAGTTTGAAAATACCCAAGGCATGCTCTGAAGTACAGTGTCTTCTAGGTGAACAAGTACTTCGTGAGAAATAGAAATTTCAATACTATAAAAAAAGTTTCAACTACTAAGAAACACATAGCACAGAAAGTTCATACTTTCTCTATGATAAGCAGGTGAATCTTTTGATGTCTGAATCATCCCTCTCCCAGTTAGACACATGGGACGTATTACATAAGGTTATATTGGATTATGTGTCTCCTATTGTGAAAGAGTTCTCATGTGTGTGATTATAGACATTCTTTTTTTTTTTCTAATCCCATCTGCATCAAAGTCTGGACTGTGTCATCAATGACATATCTCAGAATTAGGTCCAGATGGAAGTTGAAACATTTGCTCTCCTAGTTTAGGAAATGCCACAGAAGAAATATATTTAGTATGTGAGAGGTGGGAGATTCCTTTCACACTAAACCAAGCTTAAAAATGCCTTCATAATGTGTGCCATCTTTAGAGCTATTGTAGAATTCCCAATTCTGCAGTCTGGAGTTCCTGTCATGGCAGAGTTCCTTGAGAGAAAGTTATACAGTAGTACTACCTTTTCTTCCACAGGTTTCATGGGAAATGGAAAGAATATAGGAGGTTGATACTACTTAGTGCTGCCTGGCAAGGCTGACATTAAAAATTGAATATGAACACCAGACCACTGATAATTGGGCATTCACAAATCATGTAGGATAAAACTTTAGAAATATAAAAGAAATTTGAATTCTTATTGAATACATCATATCAACACTTTTTTCTTTTTTTTTTTTTTGGAGGGGGGAAGGTAGAGCAATTGGGGTTAAGTGACTTGCCCAAGGTCACAAGGCTAGATTTTATGTTAAGTGTCTGAGGCCGGATTTGAACTCAGGTCCTCCTGACTCCAGGGCCAGTGCTCTATTCACTGTGCCACCTAGTCACCCCAGCACATCAACACTTTTTAAAAAACCAACTTCAGTAAAAAAAAAATCTTTCATTAAATTTATTTTTTCCTCTTATGCAATTCTTCAATGAACTGGAAATTCAAGTAGATTTTAATTGACAACCCAAAAAATTGCAGTAATAGCTTTTTTTAAATGGCACCTGAGACACAAAAGATAAAGGACACAGTATGGTATAGCCAAGTTCTCAACAAAGTTAATGAACTACATAACTGAAGTTTAATTTCATTTTTCTTGGAATAGAAGGAAATCTCTTCCAGTGTCTCAAAAAATAATAACATAGTGTAACCAACCTATAGTGTTAGCTTCGGTATCTTGTTCCCCTTATGGCCACCTTCTACCATCCTGGAGACTGTAAGTCTTATACACTTGTGCAATCCATATTACAGAAGTAGAACTGGGAGGGCAACCAGTGTACTTCATTGACAGCACTAGAAATTCCTCAGTGGCATAAAAACAACTGGACTTAATATCCAATGAACAGTTAAAATAGGAAGTTAAAAGTTAAAATAGGAAGATCAAGGAGCTTTTTCCCTACCATAAGCATAACCTATTTATTCTAGGCCTAGCCACTTCCCAATGGTTTTAACAAATAATGTCATTTCAGTGTCTGGAAATTCCTCTACCTAGGAATATCAGCTGGTAAATGTTTAACAACTATCTCTCTGAGAGGAGACATAATACACTTTTAAGTTTAATTTGAACTATTAACATTTTCATCATTACTTTCTTATATCTAGATGATCAACAAAACAATCCTTGATTTGTAGCATGAGGTATAAATGCTCACACTGAAAATTTTGTTTTCTCAAGCAGATCTGAACCGACTTTAGCATACCTTACCCCCAGATTTCATCTTACTTGCCTTGGGAGCACATTATTTGTTCTAGCTCTGCATAGACACCAAGCAAAATTCAGGCTCTTTTTATTATTATTATTCTGGCTAGCTCTATCAAGCTGCAATGGGAATCAGGCTTGCTATACTAAGGTAACCCAATTCTCTTCTCCAAGTTCCATGGCACATGGTATTTCTCAGCCTTACCTGTCTTGGCTTGACCTGCTCAGTCATTGGTCTACGCTGGCCGACCCTGCCAAATCCCATTTTCCCCTTTTCCTGAAAGGTACCCTTCTGTTTTTACGTAATATTCTTATATAGTTATTAATACTCAGCAACCCTTCCCTTCTTATCTGCCAGAAGCTGGGCGCTGCATAAATGCTTATTGAATTGTTGAACAAAGAAATGATTGAATTGTTACATTATGAATGAGGACAAGAGCATTCCCAAGAGTAAAAGTAGGACTTATCCCCTTCCTGCACTCCCACTTCATCTTCTGTCTTCTGCTAAAATGTTCTGTGCACTGGACCATAGTACCAGATATCCTCATGGCACCAGAAGTTAATACAAGTTAATTCAACTACTTGTTAAATTAGTTGGACAGCAAGGTGGCTCAGCACTGAGCCTGGTGTCAGGAGGGTCTGAGTTCAAATTTGACTTCAGACATTTATTAACTTGTCTTTATTATTAACTTAACCCTTGTTTGCCTCAATTTCCTCATCTGTAAAATGGGGTAATAATAGCACCCACCTCCCAGAGTTATTGGAGGATCAAATGAGATAAAAATTGTAGATACCGTAACACAGTGCCTGGCATATAGTGTTAGTTATTATTATTAATATTATTAAGAATGTTATGAATCAGTCACTGTGCAAGGCTTGGGGATTTAAAGACAAAAAGTAAACAATGTCTACCCTCCAGGAACTTCCATTCAACAAATCCAGAGAAATCAAATAATGATCTTTCATGGTATATGTTTACATGGCATATACATATGTATATATATATATATATGTGTGTGTGTGTGTGTGTGTGCATGTGTGTGTATATGTATATACACAGAGACATATTGTTTAATAATATTTCAATTGTGCCTGAGTCTTCATGACCCCATTTGGGGTTTTCTTGGCAAAGATACTGGAATAGTTTTCTATTTCTTTCTCCAGCTCATTTTATAGATGGAAAAACTGAGGCAAACAGGGGGTTAAGTGACTTGCCCAAGGACATATAGGCAGTAAGTCTGAAGCCAGATCTGAACTCAGAAAGGTAAGCTTTCCTGACTCCAGGTCCAGAACTATATTCACTGAGCCATCTAGTAGAGATGGATGGATGGATGGATGGATGGATGGATGGATGGATGGATGGATGGATGGATGGATGGATGGATGGATGGAGAAAGAGAGAGAGATGTGAGTTTATGTCAAATTATATGTGTATGTACATATATAGTTTAACTGACATACCAATTAAACTATATATATATATATATATATATATATATACAAATACATAGTTTAATTAACATACACATACCTATTTGCAGTGTCTTACAGGAAAAAAATGGAGCACCCAATATTTAAAAGATTGTGTTTTCTTTGTGAAACAAAAATTATCTTACATCTTTGCTGCTGAAGTTTGCAACTTGAAAGGCAGTTTAAAGATTGAGGTTTAAGAGGGGACAAGGGGAGGGATTTCCAGAAGTTTTGAGCACTTTGGAAGAAAAAGACTTTATAAATCCAACAGTAAATGAATCTATAAATCAGGCCTGCAATGATGTCCTTCTTGTGGAATGCCAGATTAAGGAAAAAAACATTTATTCAATAGACTTTGCTTAAGAGATGGAAAATTGGGACACATACTTATGGACCTGGGTTTTTACTTTTCTGTCCAGAGGTCCAAGGATACCAGAAACTGCTGGGACTATATGCTCACACACTCAGTAATTCTTGACCACCCATACTCATCCCCATCTAGAACGGTGCCAAGGGAGCTGTCATGTAAATACTATGACTTTCTTTTCAGAGAATGATGTGGGATTTTTCATATCTGCATGATTTTCCTGTATTTCATATTAGATTAGGAATAAGGGCTGATCACTTCAGACCAGCACAAATAGTAACTTAGTAGATTTAAGGAGCATGGTCTTCTGTTTTAAGCTGTCCACAAGGCATCTGTGGGTCTAACTTCTAGTTCATTTAACTCAGTACATAGGACTGAGTTTGTCTTCTAACCTATTAGGAGCAAGAGATCATAGATTTAGAGCTGGGAGAATTCTCAATTGCTGAATACAACTCCATCATTTCCCAACTGAAAAAAACTGAGGTCCAGAGGATTTAATTGAATTATACATAACCACAAGGCTAGGAAAGATTTAAGGCAGGGTTCAAACCTAGGTTTTACTGACTCCAAATCTTTTTCCACTGTACTATGTTGCCTCTCAATTTTAAGGATATAAATTCCTTAAGAAAAAATAGCATCAGATCCTATCTGAAAGGATATTTTTCTGATAGAAAGGGGTGTTCATTTTAGTAAAGTCTTTTCAATTTTTTGGAGCTCAGGAATCAATGAAAGTACTATAAAAAACTATTTGATAAAACATTTGCTACTGAGTTCATGATTAATCAAAGGAAAAATCAAGAAAACTAACCTTACCTTATAGTCTCTTCCCTCTCATTTCTCATGCCTGTTTCCTCAAACTTTCCCATTATCTCTATTATTTCTCTGACCCCACTTTCTTTCTTCTATTCCTTTCCTTATTACACTTCTTGCTTTAATCAAAAATGCTTGTCATCATTCTCCTAATAATTAAAAAGGAAAGACCACTTGGAGTAGTAGCTAACAGTAAATTCTCCTGAAGTTATTAGAGCATGTTTCTAATTACATGTAAATACAGTAGGGGAAGGGGGAAGGGTCTCTTTTTTCTAACCAAAGATGCCTTTCTTGGCTGCATTACTCTCGTAGGTATATGGCTGAAAAGACTAATGCGTGACCAGCAGTCTTTCTCCGAAATTATAGTTTGGGCAGCACAATCTGTTTTAAAACCCCCCAATAAATCCACTTAAAGCAGTTAGGACTTTATGATAATAAAAAAATATGTTCTGAATCAAAGGGTTGAGACTCAACTATGTGTGGCTTGGATTGTTTTTAAGTTAGCCTGTTTGTTTAACACTCCTTTCTGGAGATAAAAAAAATTATTTCAGTAAGTGAATAAAGTTTGAAGAAAGATCCATTTTTTTTTAATACACTTTGGTTCCCATAAGAAGGAGATATGGGAAGCCCAGTTCCATTTCTGTTGAAGAGCCTCTCTGCATTATAGTGAGAGGGTAGAAGGACACAATAAGAACTGAAGCAGTTAGTTGGGTTGGCACCACAATGCTGGCAATAAGAAGCAGTCATAGAAATTGGTCCTGAGTCTCTTCCAACAAAGGACAGTTAAATGTGGCAGCCATAGAAAGGCCTGTCCCAATTCGCCTCATAATGCATATTTCGAAGAGACAGTAACAGATGAACCATAAGGTACAGAGCAGTTGGTTGTCCTAACACAAGGAGCATAGATTCAGAACTGAAAGGGACATTCAAGGGAATCAGTCTGAGCCCTTCATTTTAGGTTACTCAAGTAGGAAGTGGATAAATCAGAACTTGAACCCAGGTCCTCTGATTTCAAATCCATTAATGTTTCCAAAAAGTAACTGTGCCATTTGCTTCCTATAGTTGGAAAAATACACGAAGATATTCACCAAATAACATTAAACTTTTCTACACACAAAAAAAAAAACAAATCTATGATTTAACAAGAAACTTT
Organism: Petaurus breviceps papuanus; assembly: GCF_028583685.1. Lineage (NCBI taxonomy): Eukaryota > Metazoa > Chordata > Mammalia > Diprotodontia > Petauridae > Petaurus > Petaurus breviceps. The sequence goes on from NW_027187327.1 coordinate 11,884,243, forward strand.
TAATTGGAAGAGAGTACTTCATTACTTAAATAAGTTTCAGTCTTTCCAAAACCTGACCAGCAATTGTTTCAGTTCCCAAAACACGCACGCAGTTCAGAAAGGATACATATAGCAATGTGTATAGATATATGAATATAAATGCATATGTGTAGATTAATGTAATTCATAGATATAGCTATTTGTAATATTCATGGGCGTAGATGTGAATATAACATTATGTATGTGTTTATAAAATAATGTATACAAACATTTGTGGAGGGGGAAAACTGTTTGCTTGAGGTAAGTGAAAAGTCCTGGGGCATCAGAAAACCAGAGGTGGGAATTCAGTGTATATTTTCTTGCTCTCAATCTCAGATCTCAAACTTGAATATACCTATGGATTTCTCATCCAACCTACTAGCTTTCTTATTTATCACCCTCAAGTTTCATGTCTTTACCTTACTTAGTCACACAGGGATAGTCACAATTTGGATTTTGTCACTACCCAAAACTATGTTACCTCTATAACCCTGACCTCTGAATTTCTGCCCATGAAGTTACAGCCTCCTCTCCTTCCATTTCTCTGTTTCACTCCTCTTAAAACTTCTTTTTTACTGTGAAAAGCAGTCCTTCCAACCCTACTTTTTATCCTAGTTTGCTACCCCATTTCTAGTCTCATTTTTCTTCCTTTTCAGTCCATATCCTATATTTAATCTTTAAAATATCATTTCCCCCATTGAATTCCTTATTCCCTTGTTCTGTCACTGTCCACACTTGTCAAACCCCATGTGTTGGTTACTCTCACTATTTGCCTTCTCCAGTGTTACTTGGAAACTGCTTATCCTGTTGGAAAAAGAAAAGCAATCATTTGAACTGAGGCCAGTTTAAGTTTACATTATCTAATGTTAACTGGGTCCTCAATGGTTCATGGCATTTCTATTTATTGTTCCTGGATTGACTCTGTCATTTTCCCCATGGCAACTATTCTAAATTGTCTCCCCTATAGTTCCCTATACCATCTTCTCTCCCCCTCCAAAATTGAGATTATCCACCATGATTCCCTCTTCTCCCTTACTTCACATATCAAACCATCCCTCTCATTCTCTCTTTTGCTCAAGTCTCTGGTGATGAGATGGTCCTCCTCCTGGACAAGACTGAATGTGTTAAATGTTCTTTTTATCCTAGCCCTTATGGTCACCCCCAAGAAGCCTTGGCCCTTGAACCTTCTCTTTCCTTTCCTCATCTTCAGTCTCTGCAACATTCTAAGGTTCCTTTCACCATGATGCCTCTACTACAGGATGGATATGCTTTCTCCATCCAGGAAAAATTGTCAGTGGATTTTTCAATAATAGATACATTAAGAAAAAAAAATAAGACACATAACTTAAGAATAATTAGAATAAAATTCAAAAAACTTAAAAACTAAAACCAGAGTGCACAGTTATAATAGTGATAGTTTAGGAACAAAAATCTAGGAAAAGGAAAATGTCTAGAGATATCGATGGAGCAGAAGCTGTATTTAAATAGATAGGGGGGCAGCTAGGTGGCACAGTTAATAGAGCACCAACCCTGGAGTCAGGAGGACCTGAGTTCAAATTTGGCCTCAGACACTTAACACAAAAACTAGCCGTGTGACCTTGGGCAAGTCACTTAACCCCAATTGCCCCTCAAGAAAAAGGAAAAAAAAAATAGATAGAAACTTAAGTATATGGACAGAGATTCATTAAGCGTCTACTCTGTGCCAGGCACTGTGCTAAGTAGCAATGTCCTCCTTTTAAGAAAAAATTAACACTATACCGTGATGTGTATCTACTATTCATCATACATTACTAATTGATGCGTATCACTAAATGATATTGCATAGGAATTTGTTCCTGTAACTTCATATCTAGTCATCACATATTGAACCTAATCTACCAATTACCTAGTAAATTATAAATGAAGGGTCAATAAAAGAGTAAGAATTTTAATCAAGTATTCATTGAAATTACCAAATTTTGATATTCGGTGGTTTTTGCTTTGTTTATGAAAAATGTTATGAGCATTTAAAAATATCCCAATTAATGCAAATTGTTTTAAAATTAAATTTTTTTAAATTGGTAGAGGAATTTCATATTTTAAAGGTGTGTTTCCAATATTCTCTATGACTTGTAAAAAACTGAAACATTTTGAGCCTACACAGAGATATGACCCTTTAATTTTATTTCATACAAATTTTATAAACTCATAATGATAGTAGAAGTAAAAGTTAATTATTAGAATGTCACTTCAATATAAAGAAAAAATTCTTCACAATAAGAATGGTTCCAAATTGGAATGGTTGCTTTGTGAAATCAAGAATTTCCTATTGCTTAAGAACTTTCAATAAGTCTGGAATGACAATTTGCTATGAATGTCAGAAGAAAGATTCATACATTTAGTAAGGGGTTGGATTAGATAATCTCTATGGTTCCTTCCAATTCTTTGATATTATGAGTCTATGCTTGTTTAATAAACAGAAGTTAGTAACATTTTAATTATCATTCCCAATGGTCACTGTCTAAATAGATCCAGCTTTTATAAACACCTTTAGAGGAATGCAGATAAGTTGACATGGACCTGCGCAATCAGAACCAAGATGCTTTCTAACTCTACAAAGAACCAACCTACAGAGCATAGTGTTTCATTTTCAAAGAAATGTAGCAAAGAGCCATACCTTCATTTCCAGCTTTCTGCTCACTGTTTCTGCCTGATATTCAACCATCACATAAAGATCGGTAGTGAATTCTATTGACAAAAATTTCATTCATGAATGTAGAACTTTTCCAGGAGACTCTTCTCAAATTCATTTTCTGGCAGACTGCACTCCTCTACTTTATTTCCCACCATCACCCCAGCCCCCAACCACCCCCAACTTTTTAGTTTCCTTTTATAGATTATCTACTACTCCCCTTAAAATGTAAATTCCTTGTGGTCAAGGACTTTTTTTTTTATCCCCAGAATTCAGCACTGTGCCTAACATATATTAAGCCCTTAATGAATGTTTGTTGACTAACTGATTAACAGGCATCATACATGCTTACTTGTAGTTCACAGGAATTAAAACACGCTCTGATGGAGACATAAAACATGAGAATTTTGACTTATTTCCTACTGAAATAATGTAGATTCAAGTTAGACTAGCTCAGAGATTTTACTTATCAGATAAGTTACATTCATTCTGTACCGTACTCATTCAACACCCTGCTATTTATCCTTTCTTCTCGAAGAGGACCTTGATATCAGAAAGGCGATGCCATGACTTGCAAGTGAACTGGATTAAAGTGAGGAAGGGCTATGGAAAGTTATCAGCTTCACTCTCTCCTCCAGAGTCATGGGAGTTCAGTGGTCAGACATAGGTCAGGACAACTGGTCGTGGCCCAGGATGTAGTGGGAGAATTTGGTCTTTTTAAATTAAGGTTTTTCCCAGGTCTCAGTTTGTCTGAGGCAAAACCCATTCAGTAACTAAAGGCTAAGTAAGAACTGAAGTAAAAAATGATCTACTTTGCCTTTATGAAAGTCTCAATCAATCCCTGGAAGGAGGAAGAAGAGGAAATACAAGACATGGGAGTACTGGAAAGTAGAAGAGGGGCAGATTATAAAGGATTTGATCCTAGAGGTGATAGGGAGCCACTACAGCTTATTGAGTAGGGAAGTGGCATCAGAAAGATCATTTTGAGAGGTGATGCCGCACATTATATTATACCTATCCCCTCAATGGTTATAAAAGTTTTGTCCATACTGGATTGTGAATGACATACCTCCCCCCACACACACTTTCTTTCACATGATTGTGCTTCACATAGTCCATTTTAGTCAGACAAACCTGCTCATAATTCCCTATACATGATATTCTATCTTTTACCTCCATACCATTGCATGAAGGGCTCTTTGATGTCAAGAATCCATTCCTTCTTTCTTACCCCTTAAAATCTCTAGATTTCTTTTAGCTAAGGTACTACCTCTTACACATGATCTATCCCCAATACCTGCTCCCCAGCTAATATTCTCTCTCTCTTGAAATTACTTTGTCCAACATTGCATATACTTTGTATTTACTTAAGTACATGTCATTTCTCTCCAGGATAGTATAAGTGATTTAAGGGCAGTGACCTGAACTTTGCCTGCCTAATACTCTACCTGGTATCTTGCATACAGTAGGCTTTATTAAAAGCTCACTGAAATGAACTGAATGAAATAATCAGTCTCTGAAACAGAACTATATAAGAGGTGATTCAAAACTTCTCTACTCTGAGAAACAGAGGTAACCTTGCTAAGTTACATGATGATCTCTGGTGTGTAACCCAAACAATTTAGAAACTGGCTTGTACTTCCAAGAAAAATCTTTTAAGAATGATGTTCTTATGACATGATAGAATAAATCATAGTAAATTGAATTATATTTAATTATGCCACATTGTATCACACTAAGTCATATGATAAATGTGAGTAAAGATTTGTTGTTTTTTACAATGATATGAGATGTGGCTTTCCTGGAAAACATTTTTTCCCCTAGTTTCTGGCCAGCATAAGTGGAAACATGATTTAGAAATATTTAAACTGCCTGCAGAAATATTTCATGTGTATAGGGTACAGGAGCAACTCACATTAGGAAATTCAATAAGAAGACACTCAGTTCTAAGTTTTTATATAAGATGTGAAAACCAAGGAATTGATTTCTCTTTTCTCTGGTGCTTAAAATTAGCCCTGAACATAGGAGAGACAGACACAAGGAGCTTCATTGTTTCTAGCAACTGAGATTCTATTTCATGCATGCTATAAGGTAATATGGGATAGCTAGGTGGCACAGTGGATAGAGGACTGGGCCTAAAGTCAGGAAGATTCATCTTCCTAAATTCTAATCCAGATACTTACTGGCTATATGAGCCTGAGCAAGTCACTTAATGCTACTTGCAGCTGCTGTGGGGTTGTAAGACCCATAACATCAGCCCACAGGAGGGCTGCTAGCACAGGTTCTTTGATCTTCTTTTCTAAAAGAATGAAACTGAAAAGGGGTCAACAATCTTACTTTAATCAAATAATATAGATATCATTTACTTAGTTCAGGGGGAAAAGTCAGCACCCTGAACTTCAGAGAAAACACAAACAGAAATTACAAGCAGAAATAATAGCATAAAGACTAACAGATGGAGCTTCTAACCATCTGGCCAAATAATACATATATCACAGATCAATAGACAGATCCAATTGTCTGACTATTACATACATACATAGTTACCAGAGAGAGAAGCACCAACATCTGGGTTTTCAAAGCCAGAGTCTCCTTAACAGCTGCCCAGAGTCTCATCTGGCTACATCACTTGAATACTCTTCCCATGAGTAAGCCCCGAAGCAAAACACTAACCTCAGAACATATATATACTTCTTCAGGGTCAGAGGGAATCAACATCCTCGTGCCCTACTACCTAATTACAAAGTAACAAGAGGTGTGGACCTTTCTGGAAAAAAAAAAAAACACCTCCCCTCATCAAGCTTCTCTTGTTGGGCTCCACTTGAGGCTTATTAATGGGTGGGGAAGATCTTCAAAAACTCCCATTAACATTACACCAGCATAAGTGGAAACATGATTTAGAAATATTTAAACTGCCTGCAGAAATATTTCATGTCTATAGGGTACAGGAACAGATCACATTAGGAAATTCAATGAGAAGACACTCAGCTCTAAACTTTTATATAAGATATATATCAAAGAATTGATTTCTTTTTTCTCTAGTGTTTAAAATGAGCCCTGTCCACAAGAGAGACAGACACAAGGAGGAACTTTGTTTCTAGCAGCTGAGATTCTATTTCATGCATGCTATAAGGTAATAAGGGGTAGTTAGGTGGCACAGTGGATAGACCACTGGGTCTAGAGTCAGGAAGACTTATCTCCCTAAATTCTAATCCAGACACTTACTGGCTATAAGATCCTGGGCAAATCACTTAACTCTATTTGCCTCGGGGTTTTTTTTTTTAATCTATAAAATGAGCTGAAGAAAGAAACGGCAAACCACTCCAATATTTTTTTTAAGAAAATCCCAAATGGGGTCACAAAGAGTTGGATATGACTGAACAACAATGAGAGATTACAGAATGAAAGCATATGGTGGCATGGTATGGTGGTGATGAGGGACGGAATCCCAATAGGTTCAGCAGAAACCCTGATCTTAACTAAGACCAGGAAATCTGCAATGGCGTCTGGAAAGAATTCAGCTCAGCCTTACTTGGAGTTAGAGTTGAGAAAGTTTATTTTTACGCCTTTACAGTGGGCAAGAGTCCTTTAGGGGACCTGCCAGTGAGAAGGGTACATGCTTTTACCTTTAAAGGGTAGGACTGCCATTGTCAGGGCTGACCAGAGGGAAGGGACCTCAGTGCATAGATAAAGGTTAGAGCTGACCAAGAGGAACTTGTGACTTTAGTGTATAGATAGTTTAGATGAGATTTGGGCCAGGCCTGAGGAGACATGAAGAGATTAAGTAAGAACAAAGGAGTCACAAGGTGTTGCCTGCCTAGTTCGGATAGGGGGAAGGGGCAGAGCCCAAGGTTGGGAAAGGGATTTCACAGATTACAATTTTACAATACAAATTGCAGTTACAACTGCACAGACTGGTTTTACAAGTTGGTTTCTCAAATTGACCTAGACCCCAGGTACCCCATCAGTGGGGAAAATGACATATTTGAGATTAAAGAACTTGAGTTTGAATCCCAGTTTTTCTACTTATTTACTATATAACCATGGGGAAAATCACTTATCCACTCCATATTCCCTCACCTATAAAATTAGGGTAATGGACTAGATGGTCTCTAAGATCAGTTTGAACATTAAATCAATGGTCTTAATGGACAATGAATAGTAGCAAAGTTGAATGAAAGTTATAAAGAAGGAACTGTCATAACTATATCTGAGGATGTAATAATGAGCCTGAAAGGGCCTAAAGACATTGTTTTTTACATTTTATTTAATTTCTTGTTACACTTTAAATTTCAAACTGTCTCCCTCCCTTTACACCTCACACTAGAGAAAGCCACCATTTGATACAGATGTATATACATATATCTGTGTATATATGTATGTAATATATACATACATACATATGTATGTATATACACGTGTCAGATATATATATACATCAGTTATTTCTCCAGAGGTGGATAGCATCTTCCTTCGTAGGTGCTTTGTAATTAATTTGAATATTTATAATACTCAGAATAACTTAGTCATTCCCAGTTATTCTCTGAACAATATTGCTGTTATATTATGTAACTTTCTCTTGGTTCTCCTCATTTCACTCTTTATTATTTCATACAAGTCTTTCCATGTTTTTCTAAAATCAACCTGCTCATTTCTTACAGTTCAAGGACTTAAAGGGATTCTGATGAGATTTTAAAAGATCATCTCAACAAAGAGACATTTTGACAGATTGGGGAATTGAACCAAGCATCCCAAAATAAACAGGGCTTTCTCTTTTCCCAGCCAGAACTAACAGCTTTGCTTCCTTTGATGGTGAGTGATAAATGACTAGAACAAATCAGTGGCATTCGATAATGTTAACACCTCTCCTTCCCTTCAGAAAAGATAACAATAGGAACAAAACACAGATTTCCAGCAAGGAAAGACAAAAAGTGTTGTCAGACTTCAGTATCATGCTCCAGGGTCTTAATACTTCTGAATATCCTACTTTCAGAGAGTATGGACAACTATTTACCAACACATCCACTTGAAAATACCAAATAGTGCTATAGAATTTAACGTTCCATAAATAAGAAAATGAAGCCAGAGATCATTCAAAAACCACAAAAATGACTTCTCTCCATAAGAGTAATCCAAATAATACAGAGTGATAGAAATAGTGAATTCATCTCTTTCCAGATACTGTGGCAGAGTGGATAGTTACTAGATTTAGAGTTAGGAAGACCATAGTTCAAAACCTATTTCAAGTACTCACTACCTATGTGACCCTGAGCAAGTCATAAACTCTGTTTGGCTTGGTTTCCTTTTCTTAAAAAAAAAAAAAAGCATCTACTGCAGAGTTGTTATGAGCATCAAAGCAGATAATATATGTAAAGCACTTGGCAAACCTTAAAGGACTATATACATATTATTAATCTTATTATTGTTGTTAATAATCACTTAGCTTGTTAGAACTAGGGTTGGCAGTATAATGGCCCATGTAATGTATGACTGGGAAATGGATACTGAAGAGCTACAGAGAGGGTACGGTTAATCCAGGCAAGGCTCAGCTACAGAGTTTTTTTTTTGGTTTTTAATAGAAAAGTAGTGTTAGTGAAGTGCTAGAGGGGAGTCAGGAAGCAGACAATAGGACAATTTCCTGTCTACCTTAAGGGATCAAGAATAGGTCCAAGGCCTAAAGGAAATGGGGAATTAGGCATAGAACCTAGGCAGGGATTCAAACATAGAGGGGCAAAACCAAGACCCAATTTCTGGTCCAAGTTTGGAACATAATCAAGGAATAAGGAAAGAATCCAGTTATATGTCAGAGAAGGATCAAGAATAAGACTGACATGATACTAAATCACTGACCTTTGCATTCAGGAGTACTGATACTTCTGAATGAAGAATAAATTTTAAAAGGATAAATTAAAAGAGTAAAGCAGGGTTGAGTCTATAAGTATAATAATAGGCTAAGTGATTTCCAGGTCTGGGAACTGAATAAAAGTGGGAGCATAAATTCAGATCCATGATATAGCTAATGGAAAGTATAGGCTCCAGCATACAGAATTTATGGAACCATCTGGGATTTTTTAATTTACAAAATCAAATTTATTTTTTAAACAATTTTTATATCAATAGGAAGCAAGAATCCAGAGTTAAATGTTGCATTAATACCTAAACCAGGAAATGATAAAGAGATAAAGCTAAAAACCAATATCCTTAATGACTATTGATGCAGAATTTTATATAGAATCCTAGCTAAAACACAAAAGAATTAAACCTTAAAATTTTTCATCATGGCGAAGTTGAATCTATACAAAGGAGTCAAGGATGGTTCAAAATTAGAAAAACAGTTACAGTAATTAGCTTTATTAAACAAAAACAAAATCCTTTAAGTTACATGATCTTATTCAGTACAGAACAAAAAAGCCTTTGACAAAGTATAATAGTTTTATGTTAAATCTAAACAGCATATACATAGAAGAGATATTAATATGATTACATACTTATATGTATATAAAATTAGCATTTTTCCAACAAGAAAACAATAGAGGGTTTCTTTAAAAAAATACAATGGTAAAGCAAAGATACCATCTCCCACAAACATTTTTAGAATGTTAATGATAGAAACAAGAAAATAGAAAGATAAGATGTAGCCAGCCATTTGGAGGGGTCTCAACCTGCCAGTGCCAATAGGGATTTGAATAATATGCCCAGATGATATGCTATACAACCTAAATTAATTTACAGACCTAGTTATGCCAATCTAATTACTAATCAACATGTATATGCATATATGAACATAAGTATATAAAAGATATCTGTAAATATACATGTAAATACATATAAAGATAATCTATATGTACCCAAACATACCAGTGTAACTAGAGAAATAAATAATCTATATATTCATAGATGTCCACATGTAGATAGAATGACAGATTATGTATACATACATGCATAAGTATATCATCACTTGCTCCAGTACCCTGATATATCTATGATCTCACTGATGAGGACCCTTGCCTCCAAATGATGAGGACACTTCCCTAATAGCCCAATCACACCATCTCATCCTGTATAATTTTAATCCACATCTTCCCACAAATACTTCATAGGGCATCAATCACCCCCAGTTTCTGGAGGTCATCCCTATATACCTTTTGACAATTTGTGATATTAGTCTAGTCCTTGAACTATTGTAATGGCAAGCAAAGGAGTACTTAGCACCTTGTTTCAGTTCAAGTGTCATTGAGTCTTGTCCATGATCAGAACCTGTGGCCCACAGTAGGAGGGACTTGCCAAAGACCAGAACAGGAAGGACGTAAGAAGTGGGCAGAACAGGGAGGAGCTAAAGACCATATAACAGCTAGGGCACAAGTTGGGACAGAGCAGAACTGGGAGGAAGCATGGCTGCTGTGGCACTTGCACTTTGTCTGCGTGTATTGATGTTACTTTGTCAGACCTGTCTACTGATAGAGGATGTTGCTGCTGTTACAGAAGCCCTGGGACTTATTGCTGGTTCAGAAGCCCTGAAAGAGGACTCTCTTGTTGTCTGTTTACAGAAGTCTTTAAGGAGGGTTTTACTGATATTTTCAGAGGTCCTGGGACTTTACTGATAATTTGTGCTAATTTCTCAGACCCTGTTTGTGGGTCTGTGTTGATTTCACAGGCAGAAAGTGAATTGATGATGATTCTGGCCATGTGTGTAGTTGTGGTTCTGTTAAGCTCTGTCTTCCCAGAAACAGATACTTTGGAGGGCTTTAGGTGAACCAGTCACCATGAGCTTCAATATGGAACAGGAGCTGGATATGGAGCTGGATGTGGAGTTGGACCAGAAGCTGAGTGCTGCCTACCTGTGAATCCAGGTGATGGTTGGGTGAATTCAGGCAAGAACTTGGAGCATGGAAGAGGAACCATGGAATCTGGGAGCCAGCCCTGAGTCAAGATGAAAGGCCCTTTCCTTGGGTACTTAGCAATGACTGACAAGAGGAAAATTTACCATGACCTAGGGTGGTAGAACTTTGTACCCCTTAAGGATGATTGAGTTAAGGATGATTGGAACCAGTCTCCAATCAAGAAGAAAGAAGACTGCCTGACTGGTGAGATTAAGACAATGTAACCTAGAGGTAGGAGACCTTTGTACTTTGTATCCTTTAAGAAGGATTGCTCCTTAAGGATGATTGAGTTAAGGACTTACTGAATGATATCTTTTGTTTAAGACTATGTGGCCACTTTAGTGATAAGTTGCTATATCATTGTGAATGTTGTACTTTTGTTTCTGTGAATGTTTTGCTTTAGTTTACTGCTGAATAAATAGATAGTTCACTATATTGTGTGATCAGAATCTTAAAGCTATTCACAGAAGCAGTCTTCTGGAAAGCTGTTTATACTTGGCTTAACAACTATCCATCTATTATTTCTCACTCTTGCTATGCAACTACATTTTCTAATCATAAATTTCTTAGATAGTATTTGTATGATACCTCTGTCAATCTGACACAGACTCAACATGCCCACCAAATGTGTCTCCATTGCCCTTTGGAATATTAAAAGTCTTGATTCTTCAGAGATTATGTCCTACAATTTTAGGCCATGTAATATCACTGAAAGAGTAATGGTGGTAAAAAGATGGAATTTTGTTTGAGAGAACCAAAAAAGGCTGAAAGAAGTGCCAGAATATAATTGAGTCTACTCTCTCCGTCTTAGTCAATTCTGGACCCAGAACATTACTGAACTATAGTTTATGTTGAAGATGCATACACTGATAGCAGGTGTATTAGAGTCTCCAGAATAGGAATTCTTAATCAACTTGATTTTTCCATTATAGATTTGATTGTTAAGTCAATATTTTTAAAAGTAGTTGCAGATCTCATTTAGGAAATGTTGCAGTTTTCCCAGGTTTGATGCAGTCAGCATATTGACATCCAAAAGCAATAGCATTTGGAAAAGCTGATCAAGAATAGGAAATTCCACTTCCATTTGAATTCTATATGGGATATCTTTCATGGAAGTAGTAAATACCTTTGGTGAGCACACACTTCACTGTTTTATTCTATCCTTGATGTTGAAAATGATCAAATGAAAATGCATTTATTATACCTACTATATGCTAATCACTGCTAGTCACTGGAGATACAAATACAAAGTAATGACAGCCACTATCCTTAAGGAGCTAATATTTTGATGCAGTAATTAGTGCATCATCATATAAAGTTATCTCTGTCATCCCTTCATGGAATGATATATGATTACAATATATGCACAAGAGTAATCTACATTTTGTTGGTAGGACCAATAAAATTATGGAATAATCACTTCCACCAACACTATGGAAACTCAAAAACTTCAGAAGGAATGTTAGACATGATAGCTGAATTCACAAGATAAGCAGACAGAAACAGCAAACAAGGTCTAAAAAAAAACCTAATGCTTTAACAGAAGAATACTTAAAAGGTCCTGTCTCCACTGCAACTAACTCTGCTCTCCCAACATAGTGAGCACAAGGAATAGGAATAGGCTTCTGAATCCAGGTCAACTTTAAAGATTCTCCCATGACAGTAACTCAGTCTGAAAGACCTGAGCACACTTCTGACCTCATAAGAGATAGCAGACATTTAATATGCAGAGCAATACACAAAAAGCTGATGGTGAAATAGTTTCAGCACCAGACCAAAAATCAGGAAGACCTAAGTTCAAATCCCATCTCAAACACTTGCTAACTGTGTGGTCCTGGGAAAGTCACTTAATCTCTGTCTATCTCAGTTTCTTCATCTGTAAAATGAAGATAATAATAAGACCTACCTCCCAGAATTTTTGTGATGATAAAATGAGATAATATTTGCAAAGCATTTAGCACATTGAATAGCAGGCACATAGTGGCATTTAATAGACACTTGTTTCTTTCCTTCCACATGAAGAAAAGTACAGTGAATAAAAGAAATAGAGAATGGGTGGAAGGTTGAAGACTCAAGTAGGATGGAAGAATTGCAGTATTCAGAATCATAGGATAGAGGTTGAACAAACTGGAGCTAGTAACCATATACATTACTGAGGGGGGGGACTTAGGCATGACCAAAACCCCTATCCCCTAGCACAAGGAACCTAAGGAGAGATAGTCTGTGCAGTATTGGAAGAGAGAGAAGCCAAAGATTAAGAAGAATCCCAAAGGGAATTTGTAGGGAATATAAGAGAAAAGCTGAAAGACTAGAAGTCTAGGAAAGCCTAAATAAACCCTAACTCATAAGGAGAGAAATCAACAGAAAGCATCATAAAACAAAAGAAAGTATGAATAAAACCTCAAAGAGAAACCAAAGGACATTGAACAAGTATTATAATATGAAAGAAAATGAACCAGTATTATATTACAAAAGACAAAATCCTGGAAATTCCCTAAATATAGAAACAAAAGGAAAAAAACAACCAACCAACTCAGGATGGCTCAAAAGAGAAATAAAAAGATTAAACAGGAGCAATTAGGGATGAATTTAGGTAGGAAATCATGCTGTTCCCAGAATAACACGAGCAAGACCCAAGTAATAATTTAGAATTGGACACTTTATTGTACACCACATTGGCTGATCAGGCCACATGGCAGGCTGTCAGGTAGGAGATCTAGCCTGCCTGTTTCCTTGATCTGAGGGGAGGGATTCCCAAAGAGGGGCCCACCAGCACACCTCCCCACAATGCCCATGAGGAGGGGAAGGACCAGTACAGGGTAAAAAGTTTTGCTCCAGTGGAGCAAGGTGCCCCTCCTCCCCCCGTTGAGTTTTTGGAGGACTCTGGAGTCTCCCATCCCATGAAGGCACTGCCTCTCCCTGCCCTTGAAGTCTCAGAGAGAAATTTCCCAACTGCCCGATTTCCTCCCAAGGGAAGGGTTGTGCAGGTTCCAATCCCAACCCCCTTTCCACTAAGGTGGTTGGAGAAATCCTTCTCGCCAGTTCCTTCTTCCTCCCCCCCAAACCCCCCAGAAGAAGTGGCTGAGGGCTAGGGGTGGGGTCCTTCACTTTCTCCTACCCAAGCCAGCAGCAGCACAAGGTGGGGGTCGGTCAGACCCACCCTTGGCCTGACCCGGGAGCCAGGCTGGCCTGCACCTCCTCCCAGCCGCTGAAATATGGACAGGCCATGTGGCCACCGTAGCCAGACTTGCCATGGCTCTGTTAAGCTAATGACCTCGAAACAAAACTCTAATGTCCCAGAATGGATAGGACACATAGAAAGACAGACACCAACAGTACCAGCTGGAGCCTACAGGCAAAATCTCAGCACCCCAAGTTTGCCTGGAGATTGAGGTACAGGATTGTACTTCTTGCCAATCCTTGTGGCTATGTCTAGCCCTCATATCTCAACAAAACAGAACAGATTCACCCCAATTTTGAGGTCCTGAATACACAAAGGGTTGAATGAGGAGCTGGTTGAAGTCAGGAGGCAGGTACAATCTTTCCCTCCTCAAGAACTGGGGCCCTGGAACTTCATCAGGGGCTAGCCCCCCTAGGAATCTGGGCGAGCAGATGCCTACCCCCAAGGCCAAGAGCTCTTCCTATTCAGCAAAATCCCAGGGACCGGGCTGCTTTCTCCCTACCCCTCCCTTTTCTTATCTCTTTTTCTCCGAAGGGAAAACAAGGAGAAAGATGAAAGTCCAATAGTTTCCCTGGCTGTTTTTGAACACAGAAGCTGTTAGTTACTTGCAGACAGACAAACAGAAAGGCAAGCATATAAACACAACAGACAGATAACCACTCACCTCCAGAAGCTGGCACAGAAATCTAGGTCCAAAGAGCCAAAATGTAATCTGATTGATATCAGGGGATGGTCTGGACTTTCTCAGCCTTGAGTTCTGAGCTCTGAAAAATTTCAGATGTTGGCTGCTCAAGGAAGTCAGACCTGAGTGGCCTCCATCCCCTGAGGTCAAGGATCTTGGGCCTTGGACAGCAACACAGAATGCTGTCTATCTCACTGGGGCCTCCAAATGCTGTGCCCAGAATAATGCAAGCAAGACCCAAGTAACAATTTAGAACTGGACACTTTATTGTACGCCATGTTGGCTGATTAGGCCAAATGGCGGGCTGATCAGGTACCACCCCACCATCCCACGTCCAAACAGCAGTGATCTCAGGTAAAACCTCAGCTTTTAAAGGGAGTCCACATGGCCAACAGTTAGGTATTACATAAGCAGAAATTTGTAGAGGCCAAAAACAGTGATTGGTCAGTACACACCTTGAAATTCCCCACCAGTGCCTGACCCAGAAGCCCGCCCACATCTATGCAGGTGAGCTGACTGGAAAAGGGCAGAGACCCAGTAGGGGACAGCCCAGGCTGGGGGATGGGAAAGCCAGGCACTATGATGGAAAAACCAAGCACAACAATCAGAGCTCTCAAATCAGATTTTAAAAAAAACAAATCCCATTAGTAAAGAAAATTAAATTAATATAGAAGGTCACACCATTAAAAATATTAGCATATAAGCTCAAATATCTTTCATTACTTGGGTGGGAGCAGAGGTTTTAAACCCCTTTTATCCAGTCATACATCCCCTTGGCAGTCTGATGAAGTCTATAGAACCCTTCCCAGAATGCAAACAGATAAAAAATGTATGTAGGATTACAAAGAGAACTAATTTTATTGAAATATAGTTATATATCAATATACATACAATTCTTGTACATTAAAAAAAAAACAAGTTTAGGGGAGGCCAGGTGGCTCAGCAAGTAAGAGCACCGGCTCCAGTGTCAGGATGACCTGGGGATCAAATCTGGGCTCAGATACTTAGTACCACACCCAGAAATAACTGGCCATGTAACCTTGAGCAAGTTACTTAACCCCAATTGCTTTAAAAAAATTTTTTTTAATAAAAAAAAAAAGTTCATAGACACCAAATAAAAACCCTTCCCCTAAAGAGAAAAATCTTAATCAAACAAGGTGTCTAAGTGAGGTTTTTTGGTTATTCAATCTCACTTAAAACTGAATTACCTTTGTTAGATAAAAATTCTTGTTGATTAATTCAATGGATCAGAATCAAATCTGAGCAGAGTCTATATACCTCCTTGAGTCATCAAAGCCTTTGCATGAAAAACTTAGCCTCACATTAAGGAATTCATATAAAAATGAGAAGTTTGCTCAGAACCATATGGAGATGAGACAAGTCTGAAATTGAATAATTAAATAAATTATGGTACATAACTGTGATAATGTGCTGTAACAAATAACGAATATCAAGAATTCAGGGAAGAATAGGAAGATTTCTATTTGTTTATTTATATTCAATTATGTACCTATGGCAACATACAGCTATGTCAGTAGTTTTAAGATTCTTAAAAATTTTTTTTCTTTTCCAGTCATACTATATGTTTCCTTCTTTCAAATATCTTGACAATTGACCACTCAATTTTCTCAAAAGCATGTTATGACCAACATATTCTTTTTCTATGCATTCTTATTCTGGCCCAGCTTTCCCCCACATCAAGACTGAGATGTTAGCAACCAAATATTCTGGCTCTATTGTCATTAATGGAGAAAACAGTTTATTATAAAAATGTTGCCAGATCTGCTCCATTTTTCATCTGTCAGTTGTCCCCTAACTTTTTTTTTTGGCTTTTAAATGCTTTGGGGATGATCTGATTTGAGTTTCATGCCAAACTTTTGCCAATTCAATCCTGCACGCACACCTCTTGCTAAAATAATACTGTTCATAATCTCCCACTAACCCTCCTGTATAAGGTTTTGCAAATGAATTTCTATTCTAAACTGTGTTGCCCTTGGCTTCCATGTCTCTCTCATTCACCAGGATATCATGTATTTGCTGGCTGAGGCAATTTCTAAGCTTTTTTTTGGCCTTCTTATTGTGGTTATTACTTTACAATACTTAAAAGTTCCATAGGAAATACTGATCCCCAATGTCTTTTTTTTATTGTTGTTCCAATTCTCATTTTTCAGCACCAATGGTTTTTCAAATAGGAGTGGCAATCACATTCCATATCATTTTCTCATATTTATTGCTTATTTTAATTTAGTGCTGATTTTGAACTTTGCTCTAAGGCATAAATGTTCCAACTTCACTGAGACAGCAGATTTGAAAGTGACTCCCACAGCAGCCCTCATTCTGAAAGTAGTAATTATTAGGAAGTTTTTCCTTACATCAGACCTAAGTCTTTCTGCAACTGGTATGTCTGGGAGACAGAGGAATTGAGCACAGTACAAGACAGACAATGGGAAGAAAGTAATGTAAGTTTTGCTTTACTAGAAGCACAAATAAGCTTTACTGAGTAGAGATACTCAAAAAATGAGGGAGCAGTCAGGGAGAATGAATACAAGGTATTCTGAAGGGGTCCTGGATAGAGTTGAGTACCTAATATAAATGAAATGAGGTAGATCTTTATAGGGTTTTTTATCTGGAAGTAAGGAACTGTACCTGAGGTAGTAGGTCAAGGTTTGGGACTGGTGCTAACTGATGCTGGGGGAAATGTCTGGGGGGTTAGCAGCTAGATGGTAATCAAACTCCATAACTGGAAAAAGGGAACTTTGGCAGTGACTGCAGGTCTTACTCTGACAGTGTGATTTAGGAGTTTCTCAGCTTCTCTGTTAAGCAGATTGGGGAAACTACCATATTCCTTACAATCCATCTTGTGTCACCAAACCCTAAAAGAAATTGTCCGAGTAACCAGACACATTTTGGGAAGCCTGCAGCAGGTGTAAAATCTAAGTGCCCATTTTCCCAAGGATCTAACAGCATAGAAGAATTATGAACCCACCCTGCTACAATTGTCTTACTCAGTCACCCTACTCACAAGATTGACCCTGGAGAATGAGTCTACAAATCCTTTCCCTACCAGAATGGTCTTGAGATCTGTGGTGATACTACTGGTGGTTAGTATGATAACTTTAAGAAACCTATATCTGATTGTTAACCATCTCAGGGAGGGAAGGGGAGGGGAAGATAGAATTTGGAACTCAAAACTTTCAAAAAAATATTTTAAAATGGTTTCAACATATATTTGGGGAATATATATATATATATATATATTTTTTTTTAAAGGAAACCTCTGTGTCTGTTAACTTTCCCTATGATGTTGATTCAAATCTGCATCCAAAAGTGTTCCTGCATTCACATTCCTTCATTTATACTAGGTAGTTGAAGTCAACTGAGTGGCCACAGACGATGGCCCCTAGTGATCTCAGGGCCATAGTCTTGTCAATGAGTTCAAGACTGACCTCTGAAAAGGAAGTGAGGTCAATCCTGCAATTGAGTCTGAGTAACTATGTTAACTCCCTCTATAAGGTCCTTTTCAGTTCTAAATCTATAATCCTATGAACTGCTGAATAATTTTTTAGGAAGATTTTTTTTTAGCTGCTAGCATTTTCATCATGCTTGCTAAGACAGTCTATCACTGTATTTAGAGAGCAGGCCACAGAGTCAGAAAGACCTAGGTTTAAATTCTGCTTCTGACATATTAATGGTTGTCTTACTCTAGGCAAATCACTTAGCATCTCAATGCCCCCAGAGCAACTTTCTATTACTTTAACTTGCAGACTAAGTGCCTATTTGTATTGGTAGGAGTTTCCTCTCCAAAAGTTTCTTATACAAATGAAACCATAAATCCAGCTCAATACTAGTAGCCTATTGCTTTTTATGATACTTTATAAAGATGACCTTAGTCCTTGTCACCATGCCACATCCCCAAAGTAGCCAACAGATTAAAGTCAAGAAAAATGTAATACAACTCAGGACTAAGATTTATGTTTTTAGATCTTACTGTTCTTTTTTGCTATTTTTAATTATTTTGGGGGGGACCGCTTTTAAAGCTAAAACTACGCTTGAAAGAATTATAGCATTAGCATTTTGGAAAACATTAACTCCATTATGTCAATGGACCTAATGTATCCTAGGAGATCTTTGTGCTAATGGAATCAATGTGTCTTCCACATGTTTTGTTAATGAAACCTGCAATTTCCCAGTCATTCTGACTGCAAATGCCTGCAAGGCAAAAGCTATATGCATGGCTGTTGACTAACAATGCAAGTCCAGTAAAGAAATTATAATAAGAAGTTTATTCATTTGAAACACAAAAAAAACAAGTGTGGAATGGAGAGAAGAATAAATATTCTTTACATTAACTAAAGCAGGATTAACAGATACCTTGATTAAAGAATAATAGAGAATATAATTGACAACACAATTTCTTCTACTCACCTGTGTTTTTAAAGAAGTTGATATTGACTTGCTGAGGTTTTATACTGTTCTTGATGCATAATAAGGAACTATGTAAATACTAATGACTCCTACAAAGGCACAATGTTACAATATAGATGATGGCACCAAATGCAATGTTTTGCTCATGAATTTTGTTTTGGAGGAACCCATCTATAGAATAGTAGCGATGCTTTTTCGGGGTTAAATAGGTAGCATTATCCTGTAATGAAAGGAAGTGCCTGAAATAGGCCAGGAGACAACATGGAAAAATAACAGATCTGAAGTCAGAGTGATGAGTTTTGGGGTTTAGGGGTGCTCAAGACCCCAAAATACCAACATGCAGGGCCCTGCTGAATGAATTCGATTCAAGCCTTCTTTCAATCAAAGTAAAACAAAGTTTGTTAAAGATATGCCATAATGGATGGACTCTTAAGGAGCCTAAGTATTTGTGATGCTTCTGCAGACAAGCAGGCCAAAACAATCTGACACAGACTGAGTCTGCACTAGATTTAATCTCAGCACCTTCATGGAGGTAAGATGGATCTTATATACAGAAAGACTGTGGGAGGGACCTAGGGGTGGCCTAGGGGAGGGATTTGGGGAGGGTCTTCAGGAGGAGTCTAAGGAGGATTTTGAGGAACTGAGGTCAGATTCCAGGAATGGGATTAAGGGTGGGAAATGGCTGAAGGCTACCTGCAGATGACAGACAACTGAGGGCTAGGTTAGGTTAAGAGTAACAGAGACTTGGGCCAGCAATAATGAAAGACTTATGGCCTCAAGCAAATGCTCATCAGGTGGGAAGATTCAAGGGGGTTCCCAGAGTGGCACCCTATCAAGAAGACCAGAATTCAAATCTCAACTCTGCTATTTATTAAACTAAGTTGGTTGGTCATATCAAAGGCATCCAAGGTTTTTCAATAGCAGGCCATATGATCAGAAATCTAGATCCACATAAACCATGTGATTTTGTTTTACAATTATTAATTTATATATCTGACTTTGCTAGTGTATGACCCCTATCAGTAGTCAGTTACACTATAGGAGCAGTGAATAGAGAATCATCACTTAGCCTACTAGTTTCTAAAAAGCTAATTAGATAAAATTTAGGAAGGTTTTTTTTGTTTAGATTGGGGTTTGGGGGGGGGGAATTGTGGGTGATAATATGGTATTCTCAAGGAGTTTAAGCATACACACAAAAAGAGAGAAATATGGAATGATAACTAGTGGTGATAGAAAGATCAAGTGATAGCTTTTGGAAGATGGAGAAGAGATGGATGTGTTTATAAGCTGTAGAGAACTAGCCAAGAACAAGGAGATATTGAACATAAGTGATGGAGTGGGAATGATTTTTTAAAAATTCAATCTGTTGGAGACACAGGGCAGAATGTGATCACTTGTACAGGCAGAGAGGTTTGATTGTCAAGTAGAAGGGCCACCTCATTATTTGACATGGAATGAAAGAAGAGAGAATGATAAAAGGAATCTAAGTGATAGGAGATGAGGAGAAAAGGAAGCTCTTGGTAAATAATCTTAATTTTTTCCATAAACTATGAGAAAGAGATCTCAACTTAAGGGTGCAGTTGAAATTATACAAAGATCTCTGAGATTCTTTCTACCACAAAGATTCTCTGATACAGTTTTGAAGTTTGTAGTCCCACCTCCCTTTGTATTGAATAAATTATAGAACCCTGGAGTTGTTTTGTCTTTAAAGGCTCAGTCTAACCAAATTGTGTAGGTACACAGTCTATGACAAAAAAAAGTGAGTGTTGGAGTTTGCATAGGCTTTCTGATTAGCCTTGGAAATCACAGAGTCCATTTCTCTAAGATGGTTAACCAGACAGACAGGTCAAATCCAAATCTCTATTTTCAATGAAAACATTTCTGGTGACTTCAAAATCACCAAATCAAATAATTTTCTATTTTGTTCTCCCTTGTAAAAATAATTTTTTTTAAGTTGTGTGCTTTCATGTTGTCAGAGTCAAAGGATAGATGATGGGATATAGGGCATCTTTCATTTGAATGCATTTCTATGATTATTTTCCTAGTTGCAGCCCAAAGGTATGCAAACACAAATGTAATAGCATCAACAAGCTAGAGAAATTAGCCTTTATTTTTGGGACTGAGTTGAAATGACATTAGGAGAGAGGGAAATTCCACTTGATTCTGCATCAAGGAAAGACTTACATCAAATAGAAATAGTTCCCTCACTGCCAGAAATCATAACATATACATCAAAGAAACTGGAGCTAAAGATAAGTGTTTCAGTCCAGTTTCCTAAGCATCTATCTAAACATTACCTATTTTACCATCCACTTTCATTGTCACTGCAAAGTAATGTTCACCCATGGGAAATGATGTGGGAACTGACTGAAAATTTCAAGAGAAATGATACATGGAAAGTTTTACCCATGTGGCAAATGCAAACTGTCCATAATGATCATCATACAAGGAACCCTTATTGTATGTTTTTTCAGAGAACTGAAGGAGAAAACACTCTACCAGGGGAGATATTGGATGAAACAAAAACTGATTTATAGGCCCCTGGCTAGAACTTAGAAATTGAACATTACATGTGGGTAAATAATGGGGAATGAGGTAATGATATTCCATGATCCAGGACTTTTTTTTTTCCAAATTCAACACAACCTTTCATAGGAAGATTCCCCAAACCTGTAGAATCAGTAACTAAAATGATCATTCTTTCTAAAGGCAAAAGATTACTTTCATAGAGTTACATAATGAATGAATCTGGTGCTATCACCCTCATTTTAAAGATGAAAAACCCCCACAAAATCCCAGAACAAAGTAGCTACTTTCTCCATAGCAAACTCCCCATAGCATGGGGAACTTTATGTTGATATTTAATCTTGGGCACAAAGCGCTCCTTTTCAGAAGTTCATAAGCCACACAAAACATTTCCTTACATTCATTGTGAAAAGGGTAAGTGCAGAAAGCACAATGGTAATGGATTAAGAAAAATAGTATTGTGTTTGAAAAGTAAAAATAGAAAAGGTGCTAGGGCAACAAGAAGAACAGCAAAAACATGTATTGTACACCCTCTC
Source organism: Petaurus breviceps papuanus (assembly GCF_028583685.1). Classification (NCBI taxonomy): domain Eukaryota; kingdom Metazoa; phylum Chordata; class Mammalia; order Diprotodontia; family Petauridae; genus Petaurus; species Petaurus breviceps. Next base: position 11,906,162 of record NW_027187327.1, read on the forward strand.
CTTTTCTCAATCTACTTTATGATTAAATAGATTTTTCTTCCCTTTTGACATAGCAGTACTGTACTTATGTGTGAAATGATCATGCTGAGCAATACTCTCTCTCTGTTGAGAAAGATCACATAGGACTGCTGAGCTAGCAAGATAATAGCAATAGCAAAAACAGTTTACATTTGTAGGATGCTCTTTCACATAAATTATCTGGGTTACTCTGTGCAGCAACATGTTGAGGTAGACAGGACAAGTGTCAGACTAATTTTTACAGAGGAGGAAACTGAGATTCAGAGAGGTTAAGTGACCTGTCTAAAACAGCACAACTAGCAAAAAACAAAGCCGGATTCAAACCAGACTCTTTTGACTCCAAGATCAGAGTTCTTTCTATACTTCTCTTCACTCTGATGCAACCTTCACTCAGTTTCCAAAGTAATTTTCCTAACTTATAGATTTTAATATATCTATTTCTATTGTTATATTATTATATAATATGTCTATTATTATATTATATATCTATTATTATATTATTTAATATATCTATTTCTATTGATTACTCCTAACCCCCAAGGCACATGCTTACTAATTAGGTTGGGTGGAACCCTACCAAGCAGGAAAATCTAATTTCTATTTAGTGTATAAATAGAATCCAGTCTGAGTAGAGCCTCTGCCTGGGGCACCTCCATCCCCCTATACCCCTTCCACTCTCTGGCCTTGATACCCTCCATTAGAGTTTAGAGCAACCCAGCTCAAAAAGGAAAAACTAGCCAGCATGGTCTAGATAGAAATGGCTTCCCTGCCCATATGCCTTGAGGCTACTGAATCTCATGATCAATTCACAAGGAAGAGGTGAAGACTTTTAGCCAACTCCTCAATAAATGTCCACCAATCAGGATTGAGTTTCACTTGTCTATGGAGTTCCCTTTGAATCTCCTTTAGCATTTTTGTTTACTGAGAGAAAACACTAACCATCAATTTATTGATTACAGGCTAGCTTAATTAATAGATTGATCATTAATTATTGGAATCTACCTTTCAGAGGTTTTCACTCACTGTAACACATATGTATATATGTTTATATATGGGCATGTACACATATACATGTGTTTATGTATTTGTGTGTGCATATATCTGGATAACCATAGTTGTTTGCATGTCGTTTTACCATTAGAATGTGAGTTTCTTAATGTAAAGGATTGTGTTTTTGCGTTTGTAAACCCAGAAGTTAGCACAGTGCCTGACACATAGTAAATGCTTCATTAATTAAATATTAAGTTCTTATTGACTAGATGAACTACCTCTCTAAGGGGAGAAACTAAACTTCAATCTTAAGACATCAATTCAACATATAAGTTTGACAGAAAGAATGAATCAGAAGCATAGCATCCTCCTAGAGAAGAAACATTAGGTAAGCCTTGAAGAGAACTAGAAATCCCTGCTGCTGAAAGGCAGAGATGAAGAAGGAAAGCATCCTAAACATAGTATCAGTTTATGTAAAGTCTCTGAAGCAAAAGAAGAAGTGCTATGTATAGAAAATAATAAATAAGCTAGTTTGGCACATGAGCGGCAATAATGTGAAATAAGTCTAGAAAGACATATTGGAACCAAATTGTGAAGGACTTAAATATTAAATAGGAGCCTTTTCCTAGAGGTAATAGGAAATCATTCATGCTTCTTCCTTCCTTCCTTCCTTCCTTCCTTCCTTCCTTCCTTCCTTCCTTTCTTTCTGCCACTGAAGTTTCTTGAGCAGAGGACAGACATAGTGAGACTTAGACTTAAAGAATATCAATTTGATAGCTGCCTGGATGATGAATGAGAGGGAGAGACTAGAAACAGGAAAACCAATTAGGAGGCTATTGCAATAGTCCAGGAGAGAAGTGATGGGGGGCTTAACCAGAATAATGCCCACATGAGTGAAGAGGAAATGGATGACAGATATGGTGGGAGTAGAATTGACAGAACTTGGACAGCTCTAAATCTATGATCCTAAGCTCCTATTGGATTTCAATGAATGAAATAAAGGAGATGACTCCTATCACTGGTCTACCATCTCACAGCAAAAGATATGTAGGCATACCTTAGAGATATTGCAGACTTCGTTCCAGGCCACCACAATAAAGTAAATATCGCAATAAGGCAAGTCACATGGATTTTTTTGGTTCTACCGTGCTTATAAAAGATATATTTACGTTATACTGTAATCAATGAAGTGTGCAAAAGCATCATATCTAAAAACAACAACAATGCTAACCATCATATGAATCTTCAGCTAATCATAATCTTTTGCTGGTGGGGGATCTTGCTTCTACATTGATAAATGCTGACCAATTGGGGTGGTGATTGCTGAAGGTTGAGTTGGTTGTGGTAATTTCTTAAAATAAGACAGTGAAGTTTACCCCATCAACTGATTCTTCCTTTCACTTGAACACTTAGAGGGTTATTAACTGGCCTAATTTCAATATTGTTTTTAACTGGGGAATAAAACACAAAAATTTATCAGTTACATTCACAGTCTTATATGAGGGTGGTTCATGGAGCCCCAAAACAATCACAATAGTAATCAAAGATCACTGATCACAGAGCACATAATAGATATAATAATAATAATGAAAACATTTTCAATATTGTGAGAATTACCAAAATGTGACACAGATATTATGGGAACATATGCTGCTGGAAAAATGGCCATGATAGATTTGCTCAGTGTACGGTTGCCACAAACCTTCAATTTTTAAAAAAAAATACCTGCAAAGCACAATAAAGTAAAGTCGAATATATCATGCCTATAATTCAACCAACATATATTAGATACATCTATGTATCAGGCACTGACGTTAGCACTGAGGAATAGCAAGACAAAAATGAAATAATCCCTGTCTTCAAGGATCTTCCATTCTACTGGAGGGAAACAAAATATACAGAAATAAGTAAGTATAAAGTAATTTCAGGAAGAGTGCAGGAGAGGGAGAGTCAGAGAGAGAGAGAGAGAGAGAGAGAGAGAGAGAGAGAGAGAGAGAGAGAGAGAGAGAGAGAGAGAGAGAGAGAGAGAGAGATAGATGGAAGAATCACAAAATATATACAGGGAAAGGAAGGGAAGGGGGAAGGGAGATGGAAGGAGGGAAAGAGGAATAGGGAAGGAAAAAGGGAGAAGGAAAAGTTGGAACCAGACTGTGGTCCAGGGCAGGAATCTGAATACACATTTTAGCGGACATCGGGAAATCTAGCAACAAGGAAAGAAATTCAATGTACCAAGTTCTAGAGAGCTGCCAAAAATAAAAACTTAATAAAAGAGACAAGATAATCAGAAAAAATAGTCAAAACTTTTGGGACTAGCAATAGAAGAACCAAAATGGAAGAGGAGGCCTCAGAAAAAAAGGAAATAGTTTTAAAGTCACAAAATCTGATGGGTCATGATGTCACAGGACAAGGAGTACCTGGTCATGACCCTCTACTGATGAAGAATTAAGGCATAACATCCATACCTATCCCACATCTTCATCTCAAAGGTGATATTAGTTTTCAAACCAGTATCTGAGAAGCTCCTAGCTTTAAAACCAGAATTTTTAGCTTGAGATTTTATTATTTGACTCAACCAAAGATAAATCTTAAAGTTCTGAGCTTTGTTCATGGATTTAAGCAACAAATAATTGTGCCTTGAAAAATCTGGTAGTAAATTAGAATCACATTCATATAATAAAATTTATTTTAAATATTGGTTTAGTTGTTGTCCTTCATTCTCAGAGGACCAAAATGGCATTGCAATGTTAGATTCAAGTTTGTCAGAGGACATGGTTTGAAACCTGGCTCTGCCATTTACTAACTTTGTGACCTTGGGCAAATCATTTCATTTCAATGAGCCTCAGTTTCTTTAGCTGTAAAATGAGGTTGTTGGACTACAGAATCTTTTAAGATCTCTTCTAGTACCAAATGTATAATTTTGTGACCCTATGATCTTAAAGTGTTTCTTTGAATATTTTATATAGTATGTTAAGAATAATTTTTTCTGCTAAAATAATTAGGAATATTTCTCTCACATCTTAGGATCATGATTGGAAAGGACCTTATAAATCATCTAGTTGACTACCCTAATTTATAGATAAAGAACAGGCTCAGAGGGATTAAATGACTGGTACAAGGTCACACAGGTAGTAAGCAACAGAGGCAGAATTGAAACCTCATATCTTCTGACTCCAGTCCTAACATTCTTTCCATTGAACGATATATGATATAACTCTGTCTTCAGGTTCACTTGAGTGCTGTAGCTAATATACAATAAAACATCTGGAACATATAATTTACCTTTCTTTCAAAAGATACCTGATGTATTTATTTCCACTGCTTTATATGTATATCTCCACTGATTGAAACTATGCACTGAAAACTTCATGGTTTGAATTGAGAAAATGAGCATTTATTTGAGGGTTTTATGCTTTCATATATCTATAATGGTTGTTCAATTTTGGAAATTGGCATAACAAGCCACACTAGAAATTTGAACTTTCCACTTGGCAAAAAAGGATAAAAAAATGCCTTATACTCCCTGTCCCTTCTATGATACAACAAACCTCTTTTCCTATGTTCTGGTGACCAGCTTTCTGCCTTCCCAAAATATAGCAAGCTAATCCCTGTTAAATTTGTTTTGTTTTTGTTTTTGTTTTATCTGATCCTCTAATTTCATTAATGTCCAAAAATGTCAAAGAGAAAAACTATTATATCAGCACTCCCTTCCACCCCAGCTAAGGTCCTGAGAAAACTCTACCCCAAGGTCAAACCCCTAGTTCTGTGATAACCCACTTGAACTCATTAGATTCCCATTTTGTCATATATCCTGCATCCCAATGCCTCTGAACCCCCAGCTTTCAAAAATCAAATCTCATTTTCATCTCCCATTAGTATCATCCATATTTATTGCCATCCCTCTCAATTCAAACCTCCCAATGCCCCACTCTTAAAATACCTACCCCTTACACTGTGCTTTCTGAATACTTGCTTCATAGACAACAAACTTGTTTTCATCGTAAGACTTTTCCTTTCTCACTCTTTCCATCTTCTAGCTCTCACTGAGTTCTGACTCTCTCCTGATGACAGAATCTCCACTGGTCACTCTTTTCAGCACTGTTTGCACTTTAAACTCATTCTTTCTACCTCATTGACTGAGGTGAGAAAGTTGGAATACTCCTAATTTTCCATTGTCACTTCCAAGCTCACCCTCTACCACCATAACTTAGTAATCTCTTCTCTTTTGAGATTCATTCAATCCTTATCTGCCACCTAATCCAAACTCTAGTAGCTGTTCTGTACTGATTTTCTACCTTTCTACTCAATGAGTTTGGCATCTTTCCCCCACAACTCCTCCCTCATACTGGGGGACCTCAACATACATACTGTTCCTTTTATAAACATTTTTACCTCCTCCGGTTATTCATTTTCCATAATCTACTCCTCCACTTCACCTCAGCTACAAGCAGAAAATGTCATTCTTTTGATCCTTCAATAATCCCTCAGGGTTCTGTCCTGGGTTCTCCTTTCTTCTCCCTATGTACTATTTCACATCATGATATCAGCTCCCAGAGATTTACTTTTCTCTCTATGCTAATTATTCTCAAATCTATTTATTCAGCCTAAACCTCTCTTGACTTTCGGTCTTGTATCTCTATCTATTGGACATCTCAAACTCAATATTCTGTCAACATCTTAAATTCAACATGTCCAAAACTGGACACATTATCTTCTTTTCCCCCAAAATCCTCCCCCTCTTAGCCATCCTATTTCTGTCAAGGATACTCCCATCCTCCCAATCACCCAGGCTCACAACTAAAGTATCATCCTCAACTCCTCACTCCCTCTCACCCCACATATCCAATCTGTTGCCAAGACCTATATACTTTACCTTTGCAGTATTTCTCACACATTCCCCCTTCTTTCCTCTGACACTTCAACCACCCTGGTGCAGACCCTCATCACTTCACACCTAGAATATATACATACATAGATACATACATACATATATAGCCTTTTGGGGGGCAATTGGGATTAAGTAACTTGCCCAAGGTTACATGGCTAGTTTTTTTGTGTGTGGGTGTTAAGTGTCTGAGGCTGGAACCAAACTTGGGTCCTCCTGACTCCGGGGCTGGCACTTTACTCACTGTGCTACCTCGCTTCCCAGCACAGCTAGAATATTTTAATAGCTGTTGGTTAATCTCCATGTTTCAAGTCCCTCCTGACTATTGTTTCTGTTGCTTCTGCTACTGCTGTCATCAGTCATCATCGTCATCCTTGTTGTTCTTCTTCTTTCTTCTTCTCCTCCTCCTCCTCTTCCTTCTCCTTCTTCCCTCACCACAGATGGACCCTCTCTCCACTTGGGGTGTCATACCCTTACATACAGATGGATGCTTTTGTCCAAAGGAATACAATTTCTGGTCCCTTAAATTTTGTAAGATATCTTGGAGTTTGGAGGCTAGATTTTTTTTCAAAAACTGAGACAATTTACTCTGTCCTATGCTGTTTTCATTTATGATTTCTTGAAACATAGCTCTGATAAAACATGCTTTTAAAAAGTCCATCATTATTAAAATAGAGCTACTTGACTATATCTTTAAACCCAAATCACCCTAGCTTTCACTAAACTGCCAACAATAGGCCCCAGCCCAAGCCTCCTTATTCATTGTTTGAGTTTTGATGGATAAGAGGGAGTACAAATAGCAATTGTTTTCTGTTCTGGCCAGAAACTCAGAGGTTCTTTACCTCCTAAATTGTTACTTTTGTGATGATAAACTAGACCATCCTTTGTCTCCATTCTTACCTAATCTTCAGTCATTGAATGGGTATTACCTCAGACAAACTGACATCCTGGGCCATCATCAGTCATTTTGACCCTTGTCTTGCCACTGGGCTCTAATGATTCTGGAAGAGACAATGAGGCTGATGACTGCAGCTCTGCCTCACTTAAATCTTCATGCACAAGTCAAAACATCAACCTCCTGATGTCATTGGTCCTCCTTGAAAATGAATGATGGAACAACTCTTCCCACTCCAGTCCATCCTCTATTTAGTTGCCAAAGCAAACATCTTAGAGCACAGGTGTGATCATGTCATGCCATCAAACTCCCACATTCAATAAACTCCAGTGGCTCCCTATTGTATGTAGGATCTGATACAAAATCTCTCTTTGGAATTCAAAACTCTTCATAACCAGCCCCACCTTTCCAGTTTTCTTACACCTTAAAGATACATACCTTCACATACTCTGCTGTCTATTAGCACTGGACTCCTTCATGTTCCTTGCATGATGGTTCCTTGCTCTCTTGACTCCAGACATTTTCACTGACTCTCTCCCATGCCTGGAATTCTCTCCTTCCTCATCTCTGCCTCCTGGTTTCCCTGGCTTTCTTCAGGTCTCCATTAATATCTCATCTTTAATGAGGAACCTTTCCCAATCCTCTTTAATGTTAATGTCTTCCCTCTCTTGATTATCAACAAGTTATCCTATTGTAATAGTAACAGAATTTGAAGATCCCCTTGTTTTGGCAAGCTAACAGGTACTAAGCACTTAGTTCCAAGCTCAGGATTGTGTCAAATATTAAGACCTAGAACTTGTGAATCCCACAGTGGGATGGACTTCCTGATATAACAGGAAGGAGCTGGAACAGGGGGGAACTAATACCTTATATAAGGAAAAGCACAAGCTGTAGAGTCATAACTTCTTGGAGCAAGCCATGTGGAGGCTGAGGAGGAGAAGCCCAGGCTGGAGAAAGTGATTTTGATTTTGAAAACAGAGCTGCTTCTGAGAACCAGCTGGAACTTCAAGGAGAAAGTGATTTCGAGAAAAGAGCCTATGGTGGCAGACCTTCTGAGAGCCAGCCAAAACTTCTGCTGAGAGCTTCTGAAAACCAGCTGGAGCTGCCAGAGGAAACATGACTGTGGTGTCAATACTTTGTCTGTTTGTTTTGGGTCTATGTTAATTTCACAGGCAGAAAGTGAATTGATGAGGATGTCAGCAATGTGAATGAATGTTATTGTGGCTTTGTTAAGCCTCGTCTTTCCATGAAGAGAAACTGTGAAGGATTTGAAGTCGATTAGACACTGTGAGCTTCAATATGGAACAGGAACTACATGGAGAGCTGGACAAGGAACTGGGATCTGCCTGCCTTTGAACCCAGGTGACAGGTTGGTGGATTCAGGTAGGAGCTGGGATCAAGGAAGAGGAACCATGGAAGCTGAGAGCCTGCCTTGAGTCGAGATGAAAAGACCTCTCCTTGGGTATTTAATGCTGACTGATGAGATTGTAACTTATTTGTGACCTAGGGGTAGATGGCCTTTGTACTTTGTGATTGACTAAATAAATGTACTTTGTTTAAAAAGGGAGACTTTCTGTTTGAAAAGAGTAAGACAGTGAGACCTAGGAACAGACTGTGATTGACTAAATTATTGCACCTTGTTTAAAAGAGAACTTTAACCTTTGTACTTTGTGATGGAATTAAAGATTTACTAAATGAAGGATTTACTAAATGAATGTTAGTTTTTGTTTAAAACTATGTGGCCATTTTAGTGATCAGTTGTGAAGTTATAACATTTTGAATGCTTTACTTTGTTTATTATGAACGCTTTGTCTTAGTTTGTTACTGAATAAATAAAGAGTTCACTATACTGTGTAATCAGAACCTTGAAAAGCTGTTCACAGCAGCAGTCCTCTGGAAAGCTGTTTGTGCTTGGCTTTATACACACACATATGTATGTGTGTGTGTGTGTGTGTGTATTCTACAAAGTTGTTTTATACACATGTTTGTGCATGTTACCTCCCCATTAGACTGTGAGTCCCTTGAGAGCAAGGACTATTTTTTGTCTTTCTTTGTATTACCAACACTTAGAATCAACTCTGACACATAGTAGGTGCTAAATAAATGTTCATTGGCTGACTGACTGATTTAAACTCCGTTTACCAATGTATATTAGCAACTGGCTTGTGACATATTTTCTTAGAGACATAACCAGGGCACTGAGGAGTTAAGTGATTTGCCTAGGGAAATAAAGACTGTTTTGTCAGTGGAGGACTTGAATTCAGGTCTTCTTGAATCCAAGTCCAAGGGTTAACTTGTTTCCCTTCTGGGTTACAAAATGCAGGTAGATACCATTCTATATATTTCTTTGGGACTCAACATCACTTTTTCTTATAAATTTAATTTAAGATTAATTAAACTAATTTATATGATATATACAAATATATATAATATAATAATATATAATAGATATAAAATATATAATACATTAATTTATTAATGTATTGTTAATTAATTAAATTAAGATCATATAAATTAAATTCAGATTTTTACTATTGGTGAATTTTAGATCCCAAATTTTCTTCTTTGAAGTTTGCCTCATACATCTGTGGACATAGTGAATAGAAAGCTGTCATTGAAGCCAAGGGAATATGGGTTCAAGTCTGGTCTCTACCACAGCCTATCTGTGTGACCCTGGGTATGTCATCTAATCTCTTAAAGCTCTATACTACTGCCTCAGAGAAGTTGCTGATCTGAATTGGTAGAGAGGGCATCTTCATCTTAGAGTTCCCCCTATCAACAAAGTCATGGATACAACCAGTCCTTAACCCCAGTCTCTCTAAAGAACCCCTACTCTTTTCTAAATGTTTGGTTTTCTTAGTGTTGGCTTTTTTTCCTAAGTATTTTGAAATAGCAATGGCTGAATATCCTAAAAATTGTGTGTCTTTTATTCATTTAATCTCTATTTTCTTTATATTTTTGTTTAATTTTAGCATAATGCCTGGAACATGTGAAAATTTTAATAAATGCTTGTTGCTTGCTTTTTTTTTCTAGACTTCTCAGTCCACATATTTCTGGAAAGGAGACATCTCAAAGTGATCACAACATTCCAGGTGTTCACAGGAGTGATAGATGATCCTATGATTGTTCCATGAAATACTGTTGTACCCTGTGGACATGTTCAGTCCACTGGTTGTGATTTCCTTAGAGTGTGTTCAACATTCTTGCTCCCTGGCTCTCCTCACCATCACACATGATCTTTGAAAGTTACTCTACATAGCTAGAAGACTTAAATGAGTAATCAGAGAAAGAAGGGGAAATCATGCTAAGACTCAAATGTATTTCTTTATTGTTATAGCGAAAAGGAGACTTTCTGGAGCTCCAGACGACATTCATTGCTGAAGGTCACATGAAAAATGATATTCAACGAGTTTCACTCTGTGGTTCAATCTTAGGAAACATTCACAAATCTACTTTTGAGAAAGTCAGTAAAGATAATTACTTAGTTCAAAATCCTTTTTTGTCTGTGTCCTGGATAACAACACACTATAATCTAGTCATCTGGGTACAATTGGTACAAATAAAGAGTGATTTTTATAGACCCCTAATGCACTTTCAGGCAGAGCTGAAGTTTTCTAAGACTTTCAGTACCTGAAAGTGGTCTAAGCAAAAGTCAATGATGCCAGTGGTGTTTACAAAGAGATTTCAGTTTCAATGTCCATAGGGATGAGAAATAAAATGAATTTAGCATTATTAGAAATTTTATGTACAGTTGGGAACTGGGATCGCAGAACAAAGTTTCACAGTTCAAACAGAGACAATATGAGACTAAGATTGCAGTCATCAGTTACCTCACTTTGACAGTGAAGACCCTTCATCCTTTCTGTTTCTATAGAAATGGGAAGGATATTTCAATACTGCAAAAAGTCCTTGATGTCAACAGTGCAGGTATTCCCTCTACTACAATTGTTTGTACTTTCACCTTAGTAGCTGGTATTATCATTGCTATGGCAAAGAGAAAAAAAAAATCACCAGCAGGCAAACTATTAGTGATGTGCTATCCTGAATTCGACTATGCCAGCTTATCAGAATCACATAACAAGGAAAAGTGAAAAGAATATCAAATGCTATTTATTCCAGTCTAAGTAGCAATTCCCTCAACATCTCTAATAAATGGTCAAACAGCCACTTCATTGAAAGAGAATTCACAACCTATTTAGGTAAGCATAGTATAAATGTAGTGCAGAAAATACAGCTATCCCTTCCACATTGTGACTTTCTCCATCACGGTTTCAATATATTGAAGGCTGGCATAAGAAATTAAGTAGGAATTTTGGGGGAGTTTTGCAGAAACTTCAGATGACACACAAAGGTTAGCAGACAGCACAGAGACTATTACCAAATACTTAACCCAAATTTTACAGTAAGGTACTTTTAAAACCCCATAAAAGAAAAAGAAAAAAAATCAGTCTTGTTCTCTAATACAAAGAAAAGACCAAAAAATTTTATGTTGATTTTCCAGATTGCAGGGGAAAGGGGGAAAAGGAGGTAAGAACACCGTGCCCCTCACCTATGCTACATAGAAGAGACAACTGTATTGAACTCTGAGTCAGAAAGTCTTGAGTTAAAATCTTACTTAGACACATATCAGCTCTCTAACCCTAGACAAATCATTTTACCCCTATGGATCTCAGTTTCCTCATCTGTAAAATGAGGAAGTTGTATTTAATGATATCTAAGTCCTTCCAGCTCTAAATCTATGTTCAATTTTTAGACAGGCTTCATTGTTTAGAAATTTTTACTGATATCCACTCGAAACCCACCTCTTTGCAATATCCAGTCCCTGTTCCTAGTTCCATTCTCTAGAGTGAAACAGAATAAGTCTAATTCCTTTTTAACATGATGGGCCTTTAAACATTTGAAGCCAGTTATATCCTTCCTAATTCTCTTCCCTAGATTAAATAGTCCATCAACAATTCTGTATTTATCCCAGCCTTCAACCCAACTCCATGAGTTAAATTCAAGAGTCTTCTGGAAGGGAAATACACTGGCCATTCTTGAGCAGCAGCTGGATTGATTTCTTGCAAAGATTTTCTGAATAACCCAGGCATTTAGCAGTTCCCTCCAAAATGGTAGAAGAAGGTCTAAGTGGCAGAATTCTTAGCAGACTTCCTGGAATATATCTCTTCTTTCCAGGAGACCACTGGTCCTGAACACTAAAGATGAAATAGAGAGAACTCATAGGACATAGTTCTCACATTCTGAGACATCTCTCATTCTTTGCTGCCAAGGTCTTCACAACCCTCAGGAGGCTTAGGTGGAAGATCGCCATCAGTGTCCTCATAACCTGACTCACTGATTCATCTCCCCAAGCAGCATTTGGCAAGGCACCTCCTGGGGAGGCGAGGCCTGAAAGAAATGTCAGCCAAGAGATTCTTGCCCTGGGAGCTATGGGATCTAGGATGAACAGCACATATCTACAATACTCACATTTTGGAAGTTAATGCTAACTGCTCTCCTGCACACTAATTAAAGTCTCCTGCTTAGTAAAACCCATCAAAATGTAGTCTCTATTGACATAAACTTTGAAACCTATAGTCACTTCCATACCAGGATAAGGCAATAGAAAAGTTTCTTTCTGGGTGTCTCTCTGCCTCTGTCTGTCTGTCTGTATCTCTCTCTCCCTCCCTCCCTCCCTCCCTCCTCTCTCCTCTCTCTCCCCATTTATTTCTCTTTCATTCTATGCCTGGTCTCTCTTTCTCTCCCAATTAAAAAAAAACTCTTCTAAAAAAATAGCATAGTCATGCAAAAACAAAAAGAAAAAAATCCCCACACTGGTCATGTGAAAAAATCAATGTTTCATTCTACATTTTGAGCCCATCGCCTCTCTGTTTGAAGGTGCACCCCCCTCCTTTTACAAATATGGAAATTGAAGGCCAAAGAGTTGAGGTAACTTGCCCAGGAACACACAGCTGTTAAGTATCTGAGGTAGGATTCAAACATCAGGTCTTGACTACAAGTCTTGTGCCTATCCATTGTAATATTCTGTTTCTCCACTAGAGCTTTGGTGGAATGGTAGAATATACACATCATGATATTGATGCTATGTGTCCTAGAGAGGACAATGGAGTCAAACCAAAAGGCCTCCATTTTGAGTGAGGCAGCTTACTCTAACCTGTATCAAAGAGTTAGGTTCCACAAGATATGATATGGTTGGCTTCTACTCACTCATTACATATGATAGTTATCATGGGATGCTGGCTGAACTATTTCTTTTTAAAGTCAGGCCCATCCTTGCTAAGTATCTTCTCAGAAGATCTATTCCTCTTTACCATAGACCTAGAAGACTGAGACTAAATACTAAGAACTTTACGAGGTCAGGACAGGGTCAGTGGTGGAAGGCCCTGGGAGGAGCCCCAAGGAAGGCGTTGTCCCATTGTCCTCTCCTAGCTGACTCTCTGTAGCTGCTAACCTCTTCTACATTAGCATGTGTTGGGCAACATCTTGAAGCTCCCAAAGGGATAAGTCTTGCTCCTAAAAACAGGTCCCCGGGCCTTGGACTTCCACCTATTAACCTGACCATGCTCTGTTTCTGATCCACTGTGTGGGTGAAGGAGATAGAAGAAAAAGAGAGATGTGATCAAGCCCCCATAGTCATCTCTAATGGTAATGTAATTTTGAACTTGAAGATCCCTTTGTGTTGGCAAAAATAGCAGGTACTTAGCACTTAGTAACTGACTAAGCCTCTGATGGGGGAACAGAAGGTATGAACTCCTCTCTCCTGTTAACTGACCTAACAGGAAGAGGTTGGCCGAAGGAAGTAGGCAATACTGTGTATATAAGAAAAGCCCCAGAGAGGCACAGTTAGAATTTCCTTGACACCAAGATCTGGTGGCAGAGCAGCTACAGAAGAATGGAGAACTGAGTCCTGAAAACTTGTGGCTGGGGAGCTTCTTCTGAACAGGAGCCCAGGAGCCCAGAGCCAGGAGCCCCGGAGCCCAGGAGCCCAGAGCCAGGAGCCCAGGAGCCCAGGTGACTGAAGCATGACTGGGATGTTGAGACTTTGTTTGTGGCTTGGTTGAGCCTTGAATTCCTTGGAGCAGAAATGGTGAAGGATCTGATGTGGACCAGTCCCTGTGTACTTCAGTGTGGAGTAGGACCTGCCCAGAGAGCTGGACAAGGAACTGGGAGCTGTCTGCCATTGAACCCAGGTGACAGTCTGGTGAATCCAGGTAGAATCTGGGACCATGGAAGGGCATCCAGGGAATCTGAGAACAGGCCCCAAGTCAAGATGAAAAGACCTCTCCTTGGGTACTGAGTAATTATAGAATTATAGTTTACTAAGTGACCTAAGGGGTGGAGGGTTTTGTGTATGATACTTAGTAAGACTTTGCTGAATAAGTGACTGATTGTACTTTGAGAAATTACTGATAAGTGACCGATTGAGTTAATCAAGACTTTGCCCCATGAGTGGAAGACTTTGAGACAACTGATAAGTGACTAATTGAATTAATCAAGACTTTGCCCCAAGAGTGGAAGACTTTGGAGGGGCAGAGCCAAGATGGCTGAGTAGAAGCACAACCTTCCCTCAGCTCCGGCCTCCACCCTCCCCAATCCATGTAAAAAGGGGACTCTAAACAAACTTTGGAGCTGCAGAACCCACAAAATGACACAGAGAAGCTAACCTCCCGCTGAGGACAGCCCGGCAGGCTGGCAGGAATCCGCCAGCACAGCACTCTGGGAGCGGTGCCCAGCACCACGCCAAGGCTTTAGCCCCAGGGTGGGACTGACCAGCCGCCAGCCAGACGGACTCCAGATCAGCAGCAGCTGTGGCCGTTTCCACATTTATCAATACATAGATGCGAAGGACAAGGTGAGAGGCCAGTGCAGTCTGGACTTTGGGACCCAGTAAGTGGGAGTGCCTGGCTTTTACCCCTGGGGCAAGAAACTGCTGAGATGCCAGCACAGCCTACCAGCGCCACGTGGTGGCTTCAGCTCCTGGCCTGCAGAGTATAGGGGGACCAAGCACCAGTCTGAGGGGTAATCGCTCTTGCTTTAACCTGCTTGGATCTGGATTGCAGTCTAGGGTGGAGGTCCTGGGGTGTGTGTCCAGCTTGCCAGAGTGTGTGGAGACCTCAGAGACGGCACCCATCTAATACCTCCAGCAGCTGAGAAAACCCCAGCATTTGGGATGAAAACTCCCCTGTCTGGTGGCAGAGTTCTACTGTGGCAAAAAGCCCAAAAGTCAAATAATTGAGTGGCAAAATGAGCAGGCAAAGGAAACAAAGCAGATAGAAGATTCCAACATTACACTCCTATTTTGGGGATAAGAAGGAGCAAGGCATGGAACAGGAGGAAAACAGTGAAGTCAGAACTCCTGCACCAAAAGCTTCAAAGGAAAATACAAGCTGGTTACAGGCCATAGAGGACCTTAAAAAGCAGATAAGAGAAGTGGAGGAAAAATTGGGAAGAGAAATGAGAACGATGCAAGAAAATTACGAAATGAGAGTCAACAGCCTGACTGAAGAAAATAATACCTTAAAAAACAGACTGACTCAAATGGCAAACGAGGCTCAAAAATGCAATGAGGAGAAGAATGCCTTAAAAAGTCGAATTTGCCAGATGGAAAAAGAATCTCAAAAGCTCACTGACGACAATCATTGCTTCAGAATTAGATTGGAGCAAATGGAAGCTAATGACTTTATGAGAAATCAAGATGCTGTCAAACAGATCCAAACAAATGAAAGAACAGAAGGCAATGTGAAATATCTCATGGGAAAACCACTGACCTGGAAAATAGATCCAGGAGAGATAATTTAAAAATCATTGGACTACCTGAAAGCCATGACCAAAGTAAGAACCTAGAAAGCATCCTCCAGGAAGTTCTCAAAGAAAACTGCCCTGATGTTTTAGAACGAAAGGGCAAAATAGAGGTTGAAAGAATCCACCGATCACCTCCTGAAAAAGATACCAAAAAGAAAACTCCTAGGAATATTATAGCCAGGTTCCGGAATTCCTAGATTAAGGAGAGAATATTACAAGCAGCCAGGAAGAAACAATTTTAATATTGTGGAAACACAATCACGATAACCCAGGATCTGGCAGCTTCTACACTAAGAGATCAAAAGGCTTGAAATATGATATTCCAGAGGTCAAAGGAGCAGGGATTAAAACCAAGAGTCACCTACCCAGCAAAACTGAGTATCATGTTTCAGGGGAAAATATGGTCATTCAGTGGAATACAGGACTTTCAAGCATTCTTGCTGAAAAAACCAGAGTTGAATAGAAAATTTGACATTCAGATACAAGAAGCAAGAGAAGCATGAGAAGGTAAACGGGGAAAAGAAATCATAAGGAACTTATCAAAGTTGAACTATTAACATTCCTACATGGAAAAACAATAATTGTAACTTATGAAACTTTTCTCAGTAGTTGAAGGGATTAGAAATATATATATATATATATATATATATATATATATATGTCTTTATATGAGCGTATGTGGGCATATGAATATATATGTGAATGTGTGTGTATATATGTTTACAGGTATACATAGATAGAGGGCACGGGACCAATTTAACAGGAAGGGATGATACTGAAAAGGTGAAATTAAGAGGTGAGAGGAATATAATGAGAGGAGATGGGGAGAGACAGAGTGGGGCAAACTATCTCATACAGAAGAGGCAAGGGAAAATGGTTACAATGGAGGGGAAGAATAGGAAGGCAAAAGGGAATGGGTCAACCTTATTCCTATTGAATCTGGCTTGAGGAGGGAGGGAAATACACACTAAATAGGGGATCTCACCCTCCAGGAGAATAGGGGGGAGAG
>NW_027187327.1:11922857-11937931 GCF_028583685.1 Petaurus breviceps papuanus
GGGGGGGGAAGGGAATGAATCTGGAATTGAAAGTTTTAAAATAAAATATTCAAATATATATATATATATATGTGTGTGTGTGTATACTATTATTAATACCATCTTACAGGTAATTAAGTAATAAGATATACAGGCACTGAGGCATAGAGATCCACTGGAAAAGTTGAAACGGGTATGGGAGAAAATATGGGAGAGAGCAGATTGGAGGTGGGGATATCCTGTGGGACTGCTGTTTTGGGGGGATGGGTGGGGGAAAAACGGGGAGAAAATTTGTCACTCAAAATCTGGCAGAAATGAATGATGTAAATCAGAAGTTAATAAAGCATTTAAAAAAAAAGAGTGGAAGACTTTGAGTGTGTACTTTGATACTACTGATAAGTGACTGATTGAGTTAACTTAAGAGTGACTATTTTACTTTGAGACTATGTTGTGAATATTATATTGTGATTTTCTGTGATAAGTTATAATATGGTGAATGCTGTATTTTGAATTATGCTGTCCCTGATTTTCCGTTGGATGTTTTGCTTTTGTAGAGTGATCACTATACTGAGTAATCAGAACCTTAAAAAGGCTGTTCACAGTAGCAATTCTTCTGGAAAGCAGTGCATGGCATTACATCATCTTCAATAGAAGTTCACTTGTTCTCAGAGGCAAGGAAGAGGTCCTGGGTTTTGTACATTTTTTTGGTATCCAACACTTTAGTAGCAGAGATAATAGCAAAAATTTGAGGCATAAGGAGCTATTTTTCTAACAAAAACAGGATCTGGGGGTTGTTTGTTACTACTGCTATTTCCAGCCTTTTCTCTGAGGTACATCATGACCCCAGAGACTGAAGTGAACCCTGCCAATTCCAGAAAGACCCAGAAGGCTACATTCTTCCTCAGAAGGAAAGGGGGGGGGAAGCTTCAAAGGCCAGCTCACTCTGGAAAACAAAAGCATAAGTTGTAGATCCATGGAGAGGTGACAAGAGCAAATTAGAATCATGGAATTGCCCTAGCCACCACCACCCTCCTGCCCCCAGCAAATTAGCAGTGTTGAGAGCTGTGTGCTCTCTACTCATTCAATGACATTTTCCAAGACAACAGTACCTTCACCTAGGAAACACAACAGGACATATTCCAGAGGCTGTCTCCAAACACCATGGTGACATTCCACAAGGAGAGCATACTGGGAAATGGGAACTATGATGTGAATGTCATCATGGCAGCCCTTCAGGTCAAAGGCTATGAAGCACTTTTTTGGGACAAGTGAAGGTGTCATTGCCCTTTCAACATGCCTTTTCATCATGAATCTCCCCTCTAGCCTCTGCTGGGGTCCATTAAAGCTTCTGCTCAAAAAGGCAGCATTGGATCTGTGTCTGAGAGGTAAGAGGCTCCTACTACAATCTTGACTCCAAGCTCAAGGTGCCTGAGTGAATTGGAAGTGAGAATGAGCTCATACATCTTTGAAACATCAGCTCTAAGGAAAGAACTGTGAAAGAAACTGCTGTCCTCCCACAAGAGTTGAAAGGCAGATATGTAATTCAGCTCTGGCTCTCTTTCTTTTCTTTTTTGTTAGGTTTTTAGGCTTTGATTTTGTTTGTTTGCAGAATACAGGCCAACTCCAAACAGGACAAAGTCTCAAGTGAAAAAGCCATTAGAAAGAAGAAAAAGAAGAAGCCTGCTAACTAAAACTTCCAAAAATACACCATTGGAAAGAAAGTACATTTAGGACTGTGGCATATTTTTACATGTATTTTTTCTTGATTTAAAATAAAGTATCTAGAAAACATCTCATGTCATTGGATTAATTTGAGAGGTTGAACCTGTTTGTGATTGCAGACAGTTGAAGGGAAGGCCCAGAGAGGCAGGCAGCATGGTCTGAGGACAGAGCTGTGGCCCCTAGAGGCCTCACTGGAGCAGGGCCGCTGAGTCCTTACTTAATCACTTAGAGTATTTCTTTTACCTGAAAATGGGGCCTGCAGGGGCGGCCGGGTAGCACAGAGAGTAAGAGTACCGGCTCCAGTGTCAGGATGACCTGGAGATCGAATTCCGGGCTCCAACACTTAGCACCCACCCAGAAACACCTGGCCATGTAAAATTGAGCAAGTTACTTAACCCCAATTGTTTAGGGGCAGCCAGGTGGCTCAGTGAGTAAGAGCACCGGCTCCAGTGTCAGGATGACCTGCATCAAATTTGGGCTTAGATACTCAGCACTACACCCAGAAATAACTGGCCATGTAACCTTGAGCGAGTTACTTAACCCCGATTGCTTAAAAAAAAAAAAAGAAAGAAAATGGGGCCTGTTTCTATGGCAGCCCTTCAGATCAAAGGCTATGAAGCACTTTTGTGGGACAAGTGAAGGTGTCATTGCCATTTCAAACATCATGGGCTTCATCATGAATCTCCCCTCTAGCATCTGCTGGGGTCCATTGAAGCTTCTGCTCAAAAAGGCAGCATTGGATCTGTGTCTGGGAGGTAGGAGGCACCTACTACAACCTTGACTCCAAGCTCAAGGTGCCTGAGTGATTTTGTTGCTGTTGCTTGCACATCAGATCCTAAATTGTAGTCAGGCCCGGTGTCCTACTAGTTGCTAGCTGTACAGTCCATTAGTAATAGAAAGGATGAGTTCCCTCCCTTCTGTTTGGTTTTGTCAAAGTCACCAAGCTTGAAAAGAAGGCCTCCTGCCGGGCCGCGCACACGCGTAAGACGCGGAATGGACCAGCGCAGTAGCCGCCGCCACCACTCCCGCCACTGCCTAGGCCCTAGCTCTGGCTTTCTTTCCCTCTCTTCCTACAGAAGCTCCCTGACCCCCATAAACGTCATTGCGTTGTGGCCTGTGTCACCAGAGATCTCTCTGCTGCTCCCTCTTCTTGTTGGGTTCATTCTTTCCAGACTTGATGGTGCAATAGGTCAGGTAGGGGGACAGCCTCTTGTTCCTGAAGAAAGAAGGAAGTGAGAATGTGGTCCAAGTTCTCCTGGGCTTGCTTTCAGAGCAGAAAGGGTGGTCTTAACAATGCTTTTCTCCTTCCTTGTAGAGTTCACACTAGGGACTTGACAAAACCTTTGCTGAAGTTAACCCTTTGTTGCCCCGGATTTGAAGACGCTGTCTCCACTTTCCCTTTCTTTTCAAACTAAAGGATTTAAGATACTCATAAAAGCCAGGTGACTGGTTTGGAGGGCCAAAAGCATAGGGGCCTCTCAAGAAATCATCTCCATAAGACTACTTAGCAATGGTAAACATGCTGAATGACTCTAATCCTCAGCCCCACCTTAACTGAGAGTATATTTCTAAAGGAAAGACGATTAGGGGAAAAGGAAAAGAACTTATATGTTCTAAAATGTTTAAAGCAGCTCTCTTTGTGGTGGCAAAGATCTGGAAATTGCAGTGATGCCCATCATTTGGGGAATGAACAAGTTATAGTATGTGATCATGATAGAATACTACTGTGCTATAAGAAATGATGAAATCAATGATTTTAGAAAAACATGGGAAGACTTACACAAAACAATGAAGAGTAAAATGAGCAGAACCAAGAAAACATCATATACAGTAACAGCAATATAGTTTTAAGAATGACTTCAAACAAACAAGTCATTTTGACTATTATAAATACCCCAATTAACACTAAAGGACATATGAAAAAGATACTATGTACATTCAGAGAAAGAACTGATAAATAGAAGTATATATAAAATACTTTACATATATATGCCTATTTGTGTCTAATGGTAGGCATCTTGGAGGGAGAGAGAAAAAAAGGTGGAAAAGACATTTATATGATAACTTTATTATATATTTAAAAGGAAAAATAAAGTATGAATGTAGAAAATACAATATATGAGAGGGTACAAAAGCAACAACAGTCAATTCATTCTACAGTCATACTTTCAGATTCAAGTAGAAAAAGGTGACTGAAGTTGTAACTTCCTGACTCAGCGAAGAGTTAGAAAAACAAAACAAAAGGAAAGGTAATTGTTGGTTTCAGGTAACTATAACAATCAATTGATTTGATTTTTTTAACTTTTCATATTTAGAAATAGACATGAAGTAAATGAATGAATGAATAAAGGAAAGGGGCCATCCTGAGTGTTTTTCAAAATTAAAATTTATTTAAATTGGATATTGGTAGAATTCTACCATGTTCCTGGGGGACAAAGGCAGAAAAACTAAACATACACTGAGTGAAGGTATGTCCTGGTCTTGGGTGGCTTGTTTGATGAAGTCCATACCATTTCACTAAATTGTGTGGAAGTTTCAGGGGGAGGAGGTTGTAATAGGAAGGGAAGGGGACTCCAACTTTACTGCCAAGTGTCTCAAGACAATGAGTTGAAAACATTCTTTTACTGAGGAACTCTAGTAGTTGAGGATGGGAAACTGTTGGGAACCAGCAGAAGGATTGGGAATGAAGGCAACTCCACGGGCCAGTGTCCTCAAATAGGGAAGCATGAGCTTTGTGGGACATGAGTTTTGATCAATTCAGGAATGACCTTTATCTATCAACAGACAATGTTTTTCAGGTGGTCATGTTTTTTTTTTCATAATTCTGGAAATGAATGAGCAGAAGGCATATAAAGATAATTTGGCCCCCTCAACCCTGGTCATCTGAGCACAATTTTTGCTAGCTATCTTAGAAATGAAGGCATAGGAACGACCTGTTTGGTTCTTACTGACGTTGATGCTGACAGACAAGACTGCCACACTGGGCAGATTACTCTCCAGTAACATAACTAAGACATGAGCAGGACAATAATCCCAACAAGATAACTTTTTTAGGCTAAGTAATGGTGTCCAGAAAGTAGTTGGGCCATCATGCCATCCCAAAACCTGGCCACAATGTCTCCCATGACAGTTTTCACAATAGATCTGCTGCTTGGACCCTGGGGGAGTTGTTTAACCCTGAAGGATAACTTTCCCATCACCACCAACTACCAGAAGATCTTGCCAACTTTGGTGGGCCTATAGGAGGTCTATCCATGACAGCAAGACATTTCATGGGAAGAAACCTGTTTAGATCCATGCAAATGGTACAGGAGGCCTCATGCACTTTGGAATCAACCAGCCAGTGGAATATGCAAAGACGTTTTACAAACATTTCAGGGCTTGTCAAATCCAACTCTGGTGCTCAGGAACCATGCTGATACCAAAGGGCATAGAGACCCCTGTCCTGAAAGGCAACCCTATTGCCCATCAGTGGGCAACTCTAGGAGATTTACTTTTCTTGTTTCCCTTCCTCCTTTTTGTTGTTGGGTTTGTTTACAGAAGATGTATTTTGTTTAACCAAATATTTCTAGAATGGAAAATTCTCCCTGTGTAAACCCTATTACTCATCTCTCTGCCTGAGTTTCGTAATTAAGTATGTAAAAGGGGGAAAAAAAAACCTTTTCTTTACAAAAAAAATTACCACTGACCCACCTACACACAAACACCACTGACCCTGCTTACAGTAAGTATCAAAGGGAACAATTCTTACTGAGAAAGGCCTGCTCTAGCTTCACTAATACCAAACCATCAATCAACTGCCACCTGCAGTTAAACCCAACAGCCTCAGGAACAAGACTTTGCCCTCCCCCGCTCCCCATCACCAGTCTTGCTTCCGGACTGCCAAATTGTTCAGCATCACAAATCGGCCTGGTTTCATTAGTGGAAAAACAACAAAGAAGATACATTCCCATCTGTTTGGCTGCAGTTACTAAAGATTCCCAAGACTTTACATCTGACTTGCAGCTGAAACCTCCTATATGTGTCCTCTCACTCTATTAAAATTGTGAACTGTTTGAAAGCAGGGACTGCTTTACTTTTCCATTTATATCCCTAGAGTTTAGCACATTGGTTGCCTTTTGGTGAGTACTCAAATGCTTTGATATTTATTCCTAAATCACAGCAGAGAAGGACAAAGTAGTCTCATTAAGTCAAACTTTAGTTTATTCAAGAACTGCCATCAGAAGAATTGCACATAATTACGTTTCAGCCTTGTAGCAGCGCCCTGTGGCAGGAAAAAAAAAAAAAACTTGAATGAATGAGTAGACATATAACTGAATGAAAGAAAAAGTATTTATTAAGTGCATACTGAATGCTAGGGACTATGCTAAATTTTGAAGATAAAAATACCAAAAGCAAAACAGTTTATGATCTCAATAAGTTTCCTTTCTAAAAGGAGAAAGAAACATTTATAGGGGTGTGGTAGGCAAAGGGAGATGTTTTGGTCTGGGCTGTCACAGGGATGGTAACTAAATTCATTGAGGAATTGATTTAAATATTCTTTCCAAGAATGATAATATTGATGTGAGTATCGTTCCCACAACTACAGATGGTGGAAATTGAGAGGAGCGGGAGAAGGGATACACTGTGATGATGACTGTGGCATGAAAGTGAGCAGCGCAGGGGGTCTAGGTCAAGCAAACTCACAAATCAGGTACACAAGGCCCCAGGAAAGAAGACCAAGGAAAGAACAATAGACTGGCACAAAGGTTTCTGGAGAGAAGTGTAGTGGGTCAGGATTGAGTTCGATATGATGAACTCTCACCAAACAGGTAGAAGGTAGGGATTGAAGCAAGGTAGCATGACGTGAAGATTGTCGTGGGGCAATGGCTCACATATGGAAAATTAAACAATGTATTCAATGACCTCAAACTTCTCCCTAAAACAAAGTCCATGGTTTTAACTCCATTATTCTTTTAGTCATGCTCTGTGGCTATGAAGGCAATAGAAGGGTGAAGAATTAGAACTTCAGGTCAAATAGAAGGGCACATGCTGTGTATAAGACACAATATAAAAAAAAACACTGGATGTAAAAAAAAGTGGCATCAAAATATTATGCAAGATATGTATGATGAGAATAGGAGGTAGGCTGGTAATGTACAAAGAGTGAAAAATAACAAATAAATTACCCACGTGTTCCAGTGGTACCTTCATCATTTCATATAATCCAGAAGAAAGCCAATGGCACATTGGATGTATACCAATTGGTAAAGGATTTATCAGAGGACAAAGACATAAAGCCTTTTTAGCATGTTAGATTCTTCCAGAGCTTATGGTCTCTTGGCAAAGACTTCAAGATCCCAGGGATCCATGGAGATCACAATGAAGCCCAAGAGCATGATTTCCTGGTAAGTTCTGGCGAATAGGAGTATGGGGGGACTGGGTTCTTCTCTTTATCACTCACTTTTCTTGGAGAAGAGCAAAATGGAGTCTAGTAACTGCCTAGAATGGTGGTGGAGGACAGGGATGACCACAGGGGCTGTGAGAGGGGAGAAGGCTGTGATCACAACAGGCCATCCCAAGTTTTTTCACTCTCTAAGAAAATAAACTTTCCCACAACTCAAATTCTCAATGGGATCAAGATTTAATTTCCCATTGCAAACAGAATAAATGAAAACACAGAAAGGAATCTCATTATGTCACATTGCAGCTACATAAAAACTGACCATGTGGTCTCAGATACTATTTGCATTACTCTCAATTCCTCAAGAAACCACATGTTATAACTTTGCATACTCAAAATCCAAATCAGACTAATTCAGGTGCATCTGGCTTCTCTAGCACCACTCTAAGAGTAAGATCCTTAGTCTATTGAACTCAGAAAATTCCCAGGGGTATTCAAAATTCATTACTGATTATGCAGGTGTATAATGCCCTCATTTCCATGGCAACGCAGGGTTTTTCAACATACTATATTCTGTTTCGCCAAAAGAGCCCTCTGGAATAAACTATTTTTTAAAGCAACATCCTATAATAAAATACATCATCACATTTCTGTGTTTGGATACTGTTTATGCATCCAGCTTTTAAAAGCAGAATGCAACTCTATGTATGTCATGTGGGAGTGTTCCCACAATATTGTTCCCAAGTACCACAGAGACTAAACAAATAATGAGCAATTCTCCCTCCCCCCAAAAAAGGGGGGGGAGATAACTCACTGTCACATAAACTAATGGTGAACAAATCCTCCTTCTATATCCCCTCCCAAAGGCTTCCTGGAA
Source organism: Petaurus breviceps papuanus (assembly GCF_028583685.1). Lineage (NCBI taxonomy): Eukaryota > Metazoa > Chordata > Mammalia > Diprotodontia > Petauridae > Petaurus > Petaurus breviceps. Next base: position 11,930,819 of record NW_027187327.1, read on the forward strand.
AGTAGCCTTATTATTATAAATTCTCACATCATTTTAGTGCTATAGGTATATGTTAAATATCTCCTACATACTGATTATATTAACTATGGAAAATGAATTTGTCAGACATTTCTTTGAATGAGAATTACAATATTGGATTATAAAACTGTCCCCTCAAGGGAGGCCAAATTAGCACTCGGGCTACTTAAGTGGGTTATTTAAGCATACTCATACTGTTTTATCATCCTGCCCTCCTCACAGGCTTAAGCACAATTAAGTCACATCAGTACTGTATACTTTTCATTCTTCTGTACTCAATAATTATTTGAAATTAATATTAATTTCTATAATTGAAAATAAAATATGATAAATGCATATGAACAAAACCTAGGTAGTTCCACATGAAAACATATCCAAGAAGAGATGATACACTGATCCATCCCTCCACACAAAGGCTGTGAGGCCGTGAGGACAAAGTCAAGTAATGACAGGCAGCAGAAATGATAGGACAAATGCTCTCTTAACTTATTCCACCTCTCCTAGAAGCTGTTTCACCAAGATAGCACTGTGAAATATTCAAAGAGGTACAACTGAAAAAAAAGTAAAAGGAAAAAATAGCTTCCTAAGAGAAAAAACAAGAAAAAAACATTTAAATTCTGATAAATTTCATTAGTACCTGGTCACAGATTCATTTCATTAGCTACAACATAAAAATAATAATAAAAGAAGATGAAGAGAGAAGGAAGCAGAGGAAGAGGCAGAGGAGGAGTAAAAATAACAATAAGTATATAGTACTTTAAGGTTTGCAAAGACTTTTAAAATATTATCATGTTTGACTCTCACAGCAACCCTGGAAGTTTTTGTTATTCAGTCATTCAGCCATGTTCTATTCTTTGAGACCCAGTGGACCATACTGTCCATGGGATTTTCTTGGCAAAAATATTAGCACGGTTTGCTATTTCCTCCTTCAGTAAATTAAGGCAAGGAGAGGTTAAATGACTTGCCCAGGATCACAAAGTTAGGAAGTACCTGAGGAGGGATTTGAACTCAGGTCTTCCTCACTCCAGGCCCAGCACGCTATCCACTGCTCCACCTAGTAACTAGGATCCATCCTCTAAATGACTCTAGCTCTAACAATATAGCATTCACTTAAAAGTTACTAGAAAACACACATTATTCAAATATAGTATGATTTAGCTTATTTTTTGTTGTTACTAACAATAATTTTTAGTATCCTAATAAGGAAAAATCAGCAACCTCTCAGTAATTAAAAAAATTTAAACCAGTTTAGTTGAGAAAGAGAAGAAAAATGTGCTATTTTATAGCTTATAATGGTTAACCTATTTCTCTACCTTTTCAGTCAACAGTTAGTTTGCTATAGAAAGTAGACTGAGAAAATCTCTCTTCTCTTCTCATTATTTTATTGAGGAGAGTATCTATGTATGCACAGAGCATATTCATAAAGATGAGGAAGGAAGTACTTGGGCTAGTACATCTTCTCAGTCTCCTCTTTTTAGTAAAAGCACTTCCCATTATGTTTTCCACTCTTTTGTAGTTTTCCTCAATTTGAGATAACTTGAGAATTGATCTTTGAGTTTCTTTAAAATTTTATATAGTCACATAGGTTCCTTCTATATACTTATTCATATATTTGGATCATGTGGTTGGTCAAATCAAATCACTCTTCTGAATTATATCTCGTGAGGTAAATATTCAAGTTCTAGGGAAATGGCAGATTTAGAGTTCCCAAGGGAGCCCAATTCTTCAATTTCACCTTTTCAAACAGGAAGAGAAAATGCTAAAAAAAAAATTTAAAAAGGAGTAAAAACCACTAGAAATCTCCAAAAGAAAACGGGGAAAACGTCATCCAAGTAAAGGAGTTAAACAATAAAGAAGTCTGACACACTGAAATAATATTTTGTTTTAAAAGAAGTTAAAATAAAAATGATGAAAAATGGATTGAAATAATACCATCACATGAGAAATAAAGCTAGAATGTTTCCCAAACTCAACAAAATATGTAATAAACTTTCTGAAAGAAGAGAAAGAAGAAATAAAATTAGCAAAAATACACTGAGATGAAATAAAGAAGGAACTAAGAATAAGTGTATTGGAGTTCAAGTCCATCTTCCCTTTGATGAAGATTGAGTGTGTAATGCTGCACAGCTGTGTGAGGAGTGGAGTGAGCAAGAGCTTGTGGAAGGAGGGATCTGGGTTCTTCTAGCTTCAAGAATTGTACAGAATTCCAGGTTTCCTTAAGAAAAAGATGTTGGTAAGAAGTTAACATGTAAAAGAGAACCTGAGGCTTAATCATTCCCTAAGCACACATTACCACACTCTCCCTGACTCTATCTTTGTGTCCTGTGTTGTCTTTTCTCTGTCTTTATCTGACTCTGTCTCTATCTCTCTCCTCCTCCTCCTCTTCCTCCTCCCAAATTCTTTGGCTATTTTTCCACAACTCCCTCAGCACCTCCTCCCCTCCCCTGCCCCTCTCCCTCCTCCTCTTACTCCTCCTCCTCCTTTTTCTTCTTCTTCTTCTTCTTCTTCTTCTTCTTCTTCTTCTTCTTCTTCTTCTTCTTCTTCTTCTTCTTCTTCTTCCATATATATATAACAAGTAGCTAAAAAATATGTGCAAGTTGAATTTTTTTAGATGACACTAACATAACACCAAAAAAGGCCACATATACAGACAGAACTTATTCCAAATGTGGAGTATGAAGAGTCAAATATAAAACTGACATCATGAACCTCAGTGACTGGAAAGATAACAGTATTCTCAAAAGAAAAGTGAAATATGAAAGAAGAGAGGGTTTGGGGGGTAAAGAGAATTGATTCTACTTTGAACACATTGAGTTTTAGATATCTAGTTCTATCTAGGACATTTAGTTCTATATCTCTGAAGTAAATATACCTTTGTAAAGGCCACCCAGCATTGTGATTAAATGGAATTGGGGTGCTAATCACTAACTCCTAACAAACTGGAATAACAGTCAGTGGAAACTCAAGCTAATGGTAGAGAAAAGTTATATTCCTGCCCCTTAGATACAGCCTGACTGGACCTGAAAGCATACATATGAACACAAAAATAAAGGAACTCATTAAGATTTGGAGAGATATTAATTGTTCATGGTTGGGCTTTGCTAATATAATAACAATGATGATACTACCTAAATATATTTATGGATTAATGTCAATGCTATTTGTTTATGCCAATCAAACAAAGGTTTTTTTCCCTAAATAACTAGAAGAAAATAATAACAAAGTTATCAAAAGAGCAAAAGGCCAAGGTTCTGAAGAAAAATAATGAGGGGAAAAAAAGAATAGGAATGAAGGGGAACTAGCAATACTTGATATCATATTGTAATAGAAAACAGCAATCACCAAAACTATCTGGTACTAGTTTAAAAATACAAAAGGTGATGAATGGAACAGATTGGGTAAACAAAACCCAGGTACAATCAAACATGTTAGCATAAACCCAAGAACACCAGCTTCTGGAACAAAGACTTAATATTTGACAAAGAGTACTCAGAAAACCAGAAATCAGTCTGACAGAAATGTGGTTTAGACAAATATCTTATACAATACAGCCCAATAAACTCCATACATAGATAGCCAAAGTATAAAAGACAAATAGAAACAAGGAAATATAATTTTTTAATGAGAAGAAAAAGAAAATGAGAAATATTTTACAATCATACATATGGGGAGAATTCTTGATCAAACTAGATAGATCACAGTCCTGGTCTGGGACCTCTGTACATGCCCTTACTACCAAACTCTGTAAACTGCCACAATCTATAGCCATCTCCTGGAGTGGTCCCAACCCATGGTCACCCACCATCTTCATAAGTTTCTTTATTCAAGCAACTACCAAAAATAGAAGTCCACAAGCCCTTGGTCTTTGCTTCAAGTTCCACCTCCTTGTGCTATCATTTACGCAGTAAAGGAGTGCGGTCATTTTTTCTTTGGTTCTGTTGTTTCATATAATAGTCTTCCTTATTGTTGATAGATGTTCTACAGGTAAGCTGAGTTTTTCTAGAACCTTTAATGCCACTATCTAAAATGAAAATTTTTTGGTTATTTTTCTACAACTCTCTCAGCACCACTATGGAAACAGGAGGGGACCACACAGAACAGGAAGAGGGGAAGGAAAGGGAATAAGCATTTATGTAGTGCCAACTATGTACTAAGCACATAAAGGCAGCTAGATGGCTCAGCATGTAGAGCACTGGGCCTGAAGTTCGGAAGACCTGACTTCAAATCCAGCATCAGATACTTACTAACTGTGTGACCCTGGGCAAGTCATTTAACCTCTGTTTGCCTTAATCTACTAGAGAAGAAAATGGCAAACTACTCTAGTATCTTTGACAAGAAAACTCTCATGGATACTGGAATGCTATGATCCATGGAATCACAAAGAGTCGGACATGACTGAACAACAAAAAATGTGCCAAACACACTGTGCTAAAAGCTTTTTAATTTTTTTTCTTTGATCCTCACAACAACCTTTGGAGGTAGGACATGACTGAAGGTTACTTTAAATTTTTGTTTAATGAGTTGCCATTGCCAAAGAATTCATCACCTTTGTTACCAACCTACTGGTAATGAGCCTATCCATTCATATCTAGGGTGTTTCTTGGATATCAGACTCTGTTGAACAGTACTCAAAGGCTTTCCAGCATGGTAGAACTTGCCCAAGTTTATATTCTAATGTCATAGTCTCTGTAAATCCAAGGTTATCTCCATATCATGACAAAGCATCTGAATGAAAATCTATGGATAATCAAGAAAAATAAAATAATTATACTATAATATAATTATTGATGTGGTAAAAAGTCTTTGATAAAATACAAAATGATTTTAAGTTTTAAAAGATTACTGAGAAGTATAGGAATGAAAGGATTTATTTGAAACTAGGAGGGGACACTTGCACTACAATATTCAAATTCTGTGGTTAGTTCTTTGTTTCAGTGAGGACCAATGACATAATGGGATGATGTATTGACTCACTCCTGAATTGTATTTAAGTGAGGCAGAGTTGCACAAAGTCAGCCTCACTCCCTCTTTTACAGACATCCAAGTCTAGTGGCAAGACAAAAGTCAGGACGATGGGCAATGGCCCAGGATGTAGTAGATGACTTTAGCATCTTCAATACCTGACCAAGCTCTAAGCTCTCCACAGCACCTGCTTTCAAACACCTTAATGAGGACTGAAGCAAATTGTTCTCATCCTCCCATTTCACTGAGGGAAGTCTTCACATACTTGGGATAGATATTCCCCTAACTCACTGATGGGCTCAAGGCCTGTCAGTTAGTCTCAACCTTGTTTAGCCCATCTACCAAGACACTTTCACCAAGCTGTGGCCACTGCACATGCTACAGCTTCAAATTGTTATTATTCAACCAGGTAGCACAGCGAGGAAGATCACTGGCTCCAGTGTCAGGATGACCTGGGGATCAAATCCGGGCTCCAACACTTAGCACCCACCCAGAAACACCTGGCCATGTAACCTTGAGAAAGTTACTTAACCCCAATTGCTTAGGGGCGGCCAGGTGGCTCAGCAAGTAAAGAGCACCGGCTCCAGTGTCGGGATGACCTGAATCAAATCCAGGCTCAGATACTTAGCATCACACCCAGAAATAACTGGCCACGTAACTTTGAGCAAGTTACTTAACCCCGATAGCAAAAAAAAAAAAATTGTTATTATTCAAATTATACCATAAAGCAAAAACTATAAGGAAAATATGCTAAGAAATATATAAACATAAGAAATATAAAAGACAAACAGTGTAACAATATTAATGTTACAGAATTAGAATCCAAAACTAGTGTTTGACAAATTTAAGATGGTGAAACACTGGGTAAAGGAATTTTTATTCAATAAAATTTGAGAGGGAAACTCCCAGGATCACACAACTAGTAGGTATCTGAGGCCAGATTTGAACTAATGTCTTCTTGATTACAAGTTCATCCCTCTTACCCACTGTGGCACTTTTCTCTAGTAGAGACTTCAGAATTCATCTTGTCTAGCTCACTTATTTTGCAAATAAGGAAACTGAGGTCTAATCCAGAGAGGTTAAGAAACTTTTGCCCAAAGACATATAGGTAAGTAAGCAGCATAATTGCAATTATAACCTATATTCTCTAACTCCAAATCCAGCCCTTTTCTTATTGTACGAAGAAGCTTTGTTGTGGCTAAGGGTTTGATGCACCTAGTCCAACATTAGTGAGTGATGTGATGAGAGCAATGTTTTAAGAAGATTAATCTTATAGCTATGCACAGATAGATTAGAAAGAAGAAAACTGAAAGGGGGCCAGTTTAGGAGACTATTATAATAGCCCAGGTTAATGAAAGATTGAACAAAAAGGTTCAAAGGAAACCTGAGAATGCAGTGGGAACAAAAAGAAAGAGTTCATGTGTTCTTACTTAGTTTTAGAAAAATCATAATCGTTAAATGGCATCTAGTTATCTATTATTTGAAATGAGAGTGAGGAGTGAAAATAGTAATATACCTCTCTCTTGCAAACTTAGCTCTTACCAGAAGAGGACAAAGAATCTCACATTTAGAAAGGACTCCGGAGGCCATCTCATCCAATCCATGCCTGAACAAGAATTCTTTCACTAATTAATTCACAAAAAATTAATTCATAAATTATAGCACTTAAAATTTTGCAAAGTATCATGCATGTTTGATCCTCACAGCAACCCTGTGAGGTGGGTGATATTATTATCTCATTCTACATATGCGGAAATTCAGGTTAAGGAAGGTTGTGTGACTTGCCCACAGTCACAGAGTTTTGTGGCTTTGAAAGGAGATCTATCTATCCTAATTCCCAGCTAGGAGTCTTACCCACTGTATCACTGAGTTGGCTATAGAATATGCCCAATGAGTAGTTAGACAGGCTTTACTTCAAGCACCACAGCAAGAGCTTCCCTTAAAGCAATCCATTTCCATTTGGGGCTAGTTGTAATTGCCGAAAGTGTTTTTCCTTATATCAAGGCCAAATTTGCCTCTTTACAAGTTTTGCTCTTTGTTCAATCAGGTCTAATCCTCATTCTCTCTCTCTCTCTCTCTCTGTCTCTCTCTCTCTCTCTGTCTCTCTCTCTCTCTCTGTCTCTCTCTCTCTCT